>NW_026526779.1:0-272361 GCF_024362965.1 Panthera pardus | reverse complement strand
TTATAATTTTCAGCACATAGATGGTACATACATTTTGCCACATATACACTATTAATTTACTGTGATACTGTAACCACATCATTTGTTTGCTCCTTGATGAGTCACAGAGAGGAACTATACCATGTGAGTTGTCACAAAAAGGAAACTTTATTTGCAGCAAATGAGGAGATCGTGGGGAGTGACTTCCAAAGTCATGACTCCCGAAGCAAAGGTGAATAGGTTCCTTTTTTCATATGAAAAAAAAATTTTCAATGTTTTTTATTTTTGAAAGAGAGAGAAAGCAGAATGTAACCAGGGGCGGGAGGGGCAGAGAGAGGGAGACACAGAACTCGAAGCGGGCACTAGGCTCCGAGCTGTCAGCAGAGAGCCCTACTCGGAGCTCGAACTCACAATTCATGAGATCATGACCTTAGCCAAAGTGGGACGCTCAGCAGACTAAGCCACCCGGGTGCCCCTCCTTTTTTTTTTTTTTTTTTTTTTGAATTAGGATGAAAAAGAGGATCCACCTCGCCATAGGTAGAGGAGGACATGACGTGACACATGCACCTTAAGCAAACAGGCCTCCACGCACACTGTGTGCTGTGTAAATAAGGCTTGTGATAAGGCTCCTGCTCCTCCTTGGTTCGAGATTTTAGAACTATAATGAGGTAAAGATATCATCAATCACTCTAGAGGTCACTCCATGGTCCATCTGAGCAGGTGTGAGTCAGGATGACACTCAAACTGTCCCCGGGGGATCTGGGCAGGCTGAAGTTTTGGTCAAGACAGTCACTATTGTTTGAGGGATGGTACTGCTTTCCACTTGCCAGAATTAAGAGAGACACTGGTAAGAGGATTTGCTTAAGGAAAAATGTGGGACAAAGTGGGTGAGTGTAAGCTGGTGGGCAGTAAAGGTCACATCTTGGGGTCTAGCAGGTGACAATACTAAAGTAAATGGTATTTTTGTTTATTTCAATTTCCAATAGCTTATTTTCAGCACATAGACACAATCCTGAATTTTAACATACTGTCCTTGATGTGGAACCAAATTAAACTCACATATTAGTGTTAGGAGGAATGAGGCGAAACGCAGGGATTTTCTATGTTGGCAATTATGTCCTTTGCAAATGGGTGTCGTTCCTTTTTGCATTCCAATCTGTATCCCTTTTTTATTTCTTGTGTATCGACTGAAAAGGCCTCCCTTGGGATGGTGAAGAGGTGTGATGAGTCCAGATATCTTTCCTTTTTTACCGGTGTTAAGGGAAAGCACTCAATCTTTCTCTGCTCAGTAGATTACTAACTGGAGGGTTTGTTTCTTTCTAATGTCATTATCATATGGAGGAAAACCTCACTTACTCCTACTTTACTTATTCCTAGTTTACTGACACCATTTGTCATGAAATGATGGCGACTTTGAGGTGCTTTATCTGCATCTACTAAGGCTATCATGTGGCTTTCCTTCCTCAGCCTATCAATCAAGTAAATCACCCCAATTCATTAATCTTTCACATGTGGAATAAACCCACTCCATCGTGATATATAATCTTCTCAATAAATTGCTCCATGCAATTCGATGTGCAACTATTTGTTAGGAATTTTTGCTTGTTTTGTGCACATGGGCTGTGGATTCTTGGCTATCTGGTTTCACTATCCAAGTAACACTGGCCTCACAGAATAAGTTGGAATATTTTCAATTTTCTTCTGTCTCCTGGATCACTTTTTTTTCCCCTTTAAATTTTACTCTTTATTCAGTAAATATTTACTAGAAATCACCAGCGAACCCATCTGGGGTTCTCTCTGGAATGTTTTAACTACAAATTGAATAACTCATTTTAGATATACAACGAGTTCAAGTTTTCAAATTCTTCTTAAGTGTGCTTTGAAAGATCAATTTTTTCCAAAAATCAATGTCTTTCAGGTTTTAGAATTCATTGGCAAAAAATTCTTCATCATGTTCCCTTATAATCATCAGTAAATCCTTCAATGTCTGTAGTAATGCTGCTCATTCATGTTTCAAATTGGCCATTTATGCCTATTCTTGATCAGTCCAACTGGAGGTTTATCACTGTTGTCAGTGTTTGCAAAACTCACTGTTATATTTGTTTTATTATTTCTTTTATTTCCAACTTCACTTATTTCTGCTCTTCATTTTGTGATTTCCACCTTTATTTGATTTGGGTTTTATGTCTTTTCCTTATTCTACTTTCTCAAGGCAGAAGTTGTGATTCTTGATTGGAAAAGCTGCTTCCAATGTAAGCATTTTCCCTGTGAACACTGATCGAACTGCCTCCACATATTTTGATCTCTTGATGATTTGCTTTCATCCAGTTCAAACTATGCAATATTTATCCTTTAAAACAAACAACGGCAAAAACATTTTTTTAATTTTCTTCATGACTTAATCTGAGGCGAGGAAGAATTTATTCCAACGGAATAAATGGAGCTTGACCTTGCCACCTCACTTTTAAACTTCTCGCCTCCACAACAATGAAAAAATGAATGTATGTTGTTCAAAAACACCCAGGTTGTGGTAGTTGTCATGGCAGCCCAAGGGATCACTACAACACCCTGTAACCAGCACCCAGATTATTACACCCCATATTGTCAGCACCTGAGATGCACCTTGGACATGGTTTCTTTCCAACCATAATGTTGCACCATGGTAAAGACTAGTCATTTCCCATTATTATTCGTTTTAGGAATAATCCATATGGCAGGAAATTTTGTCCTCATTTCTAATAGCATAGGTTAGACTTACCTGGTGTAAAACCTTATAAATAACTGGAACGTTATAGGAGGAGCGATTTTGTGTCTGGGTTTTTTTTTTTTTCTCAAACTTAAGTTCGTGATATTAATCCACAAAGACACAGACAAACACTTTAAATGAAAAGAAATACCATAAACAGATGCTCAGAGACACAAATAACAGGACATCGTAAACTGAAGTGAATCAAATAAACATTTTTTTTAATTGGTGAAGATTTTATTGGCAAAATCACAGACTGAAAACACGTTGCAGTGATAACAAAGAGAGGAAGCAGGAATTCTTGAATGCTGCTGACTGCAGATAGAGATGTAGAGCATCTATTGTAATATTCAACGTCTATGCAAATTTCATGTGGACACATTTTGACATAGAAATGACACTGCTAGACATTTACCCTATGTATATGCTCTATGGCAAGTAATACAGTATTAAGTGCTTTCATTCACACAATTCTAAAATTCTGGGACAAACCTAAACATCCATTGGAAATAAAACATTTATCAGTGTGACATTTGTAGAAATTTATACAAGGTAATGCAGCTACCTATGTACTGATATGGAACACATGCATGGTACATTTTCAACAGAAACATAAAGGATCGTTACTGTCGTTTGTAGCCATGGAACATTTTGTTTAGCAGACGGCCTGTGTATACTTGTACTTTACTAGAATACCTCAGGAATACTATATAAACGAGTTACATGTTTGCCTCTGAGGTGGCAACTAGATGAATAGAGTACAAAATTGGTTGAGAGGATAAGTTCATCGTTTAGGACCTCTTACACTGTGAACATTGCAAATGTATTCACTACGTATTTAAATCAAGATCTTTTAGTTATATTTTAAATGTAAAGTCTTACACTCAAACTTTTTTCACATTCTCTGATGGATGTGTTCTTGAAATTTCAAAAAAAAAGGGGCTTCATTTTTGGATGGATGATTTTACTATTTCTAAAACTTACTCTCTTATCCATGCTGAGGGATGTTTGAAAGATCATAATCCTTCATACGCCAAGCATAGTTGACTAATTTGAGTGAATACCCTGTGTTTTTCCTTACAGCTGTTAAAGAATGAAAATAGTGAACATTTGATCACAGCACTTCTTTATCAGGGCCAGAGAACTCCTTTTCACAAATGTAACGGAAGCTTTTACTACAATCAGCGCTATAAATAGCTGATGGTCTCAGGTGTCCACATTTCACATCAGATAAACTCTGTAGGAAATTCCTGCACCAGAAAATAAATTCATTTAGAAAGACATTTCTCAGGCAAAATTTATCGCAAATTGAAAACATTTGTGCACTTATTTCTATGGCCATACAAATGTTGAGAGGGACATAGAGCGTTAAGATCAGGAAGCATAATTGTCTCTAAACCTAATGAAATGTTACCAATGGACCATTGGAACTAGTGAAGTAGTACAAAGGGTAGTGTAGACTGGGAGGTCTAGGGAGTTATACATATACACCTGAAATATGCTCCTATGACTCCTGTCCCATCTGGGAAGTGATCAAATAAAGAATGTGTATGAAATTATACACTGCAATTACATATAAACATATTTCTAAGTGTCTATAATTCAGAGTGATGTGCCCAGAGCAAGCTTCTCCACTGCTAGCCTCACTTTGAGCAAAAATGGTGCTGATTTGCATTTAAAATAGAGTGCATCTTTTTCTCCACTGAGCCTAATGTCTTCCACACCAAACGAAGCATTAGACTTCGATGAAATTTGGCCATGAGCCTAAGGTACCTGGATTTTAAATGTAAAGGCTGGACTACACTGTCCAGAAAAAAAAAAAAGTTTCTTAGTTTTAATTTTCACCCAAGTCTTCAGGAATCTGATGGGAAGTAACCATTTCAAGAAATAAAATGGAGGTGTCCCCAACTTTTTACATTCAGCTGTTGTTTCAGTAGAACTTTTTGTAGGGGTTTCCATGCCCTCGCTGCCCCTTCATGGGTTTCCTTCTGTCTCTTCAAGCACTTTTCTCGGTGATGTTTTCTGGTTATCCTCTTGTCCCCTTATCTTAACATGACCTTAAACATGAGGGTGTCCGAGGGCTCAGCCCTTAGATTCCCGAGAATCAATCCAGCCTCGCACTTGTCACACTGTCTATTCACTGCTGCACGCAACATTTGCATCCCAGGCACAGACCTATCACCTGATCGGCATGATCATCTATCACAAGGCCCATGCGACACCCCCGCATATACCTAAATGCTTAACAGTTTTACTAGCATTGTATCTAAAACTGAATTCCAAATATGCCCTATTAGCATTAATGGGAACGTCATTCTTACCACTCTTGGACCAAAAACCTTGACACCATCCCTGATTTATCCGTCTCACAAAGATGTGTGATCTTTGGAACAGGTGTAGAATCTGGCCACTTGGCCATCTCAGCTCTACACACTGTCCAGAGAGCATCTCCAAAGCAGGATCCAGCTTTTGTCCCTCCTCCGCTTAAACCCTCTAATATCTTCTCACGACCCTCATGAACCAATCCAAGATCTTACATTTTTCTGATCCCCACATGCTCTCACCGTCATTCCCTCTCTGACCTACTTCTCTCCCACCTCGTTCCCCTTGCTCCAGCATCCCAGGCCCTCTTGCTATTTCCTCAGGAATGCTAAGGACACTCCTACCTCTGTGACTTGAGCACAGCTGTTGTTACTGCTGGGTTGCATTTGTATCAGCTAACCCGCATGCCAAACTTATTCAAGATGCTGTACGAACTTCATTTCTCAAGGAGTCTGTCCTGACCACTCCACTGAAAGCAGTGAAATCTCTCCCTCTTACCTTCATACACAAATGACACTTTGCACTGTAGCAAAAAGGAAGAGATTTCACATCACTCCATAACATGTATCACCCCCTAATGTGCCATGTAATTCACTTGGCACATTGAGATTGTCGTCGCTCATCACCAGGAGCCCCATCAAGCCTGCATTGGAATGTAGTATCCACAACGGCAGAAGACTGTAGCGTGTTTCATTCACCACTATAGCTTCAGTGGCTAGAAGGGTGCCTGGCACATTGTGGGCCATCAATAAACAGCCAGTTAAGTAGCCCATGTTTCTCTACGGTCCCTCATGTTACCAAGATTTAGTTACAACGGATCACTTTTCTTCATTTTCTAAACTCATTTCGTAGACATCAACTGAGAAACCCATGTGATTTATTAATGAAACAGGGCTACCGGAAATTCTTGTGGACTTGTGCTGGACAATAACATGTATGATATTAAACACCATATTAGAGCTGCAAGATTACTAAATGACTCCTTTGGAAAAAGCTCTTTTGTTGTTGTTCTCGAATGATACCAAGCAAACAGGTACAAATTTCACATAAAGAGGAGGCTGGCTGTAGCCTCTTTTCTCTCCTCATTATCTTTTTACCATTTCCTGCAACCATATCTGTGGACATGCTTGTATCATAACATACAAGATACAAAAGCAAAATGTCATTCCACTGGGTTTGGCAGGACCTTCCACTAAAGAACATGGAATAAATCATGCTCTTTGGGTCTCTTGAGGTCTCAGATTTGCACTCGGTTGCCGATCTAAGAAGAGAGATCAAATGGAATGAACGATATACCCTATGTCCCCAAGGATCTGTTCCTCTTCTTCACCAATAATCTCTACCAATCCGTTATTGAGCAGGAAAGGGAGCAAGGCCATGCAATGAAAACTTACAGCTTCTGAGATAGGGGTGAGCCATCCAGCCATTGCCAGGGATACCTGCCTTCTTGAACCCTAATTAATCCAATCCAATGATTATATTTTATTTTTGATTGAATAAGGACCTGTGACAAAATTGGAATCATTAGTATTATTCATAGCGTCAGTGAAAACATTTTACCCACAGAAGACTCATAAATAAAATACTGGGCACATTTATCTTCAAACACTTGTATGATAAATGGAACAGGCAGGTTCATTTCTGCATGGGGTAGAGAAGACACAGGAATGGAAATTCTTCAGTGAAGGACTCACTCAAGTCTTTGTGACTGGATCCAAGATATCAGCAAAGGGGCAGGATGGACTTAGAAAAAAAAAAATCTCCCCATATGATAAAGTAGAGAGATAAATGTGATGGCACTAAATCAGGAACTTTTCCTCATCCTAAGATGCCTAAAGCATGTGACAAGACAAGCCTCAAGTCTGGAGATTTATGCAATAATTTAAAGAACAAATACGTATTTCTAGAAATGAACAAGGAAAAAAATTATCCAATAAGAAAAAAATGGACAACAAATGAGAACATATCTCAAATAAATGGGGAGTATAGCCAAGAAATAGAGAAAGATGCCAAGCTCACTAGAGATCAGGAAAATTCAAATCAAAGCCACCAGGATATATTTTACTACTATGAATTGGCAGAAATTAAAAATAAGAACACCAAGTTTGTGGGATGGTAGATATCAAATCCATCTTTAAAAATGTTGCTAATATCATTTTGAAATGTATTATTACATTATCACATGAAATTGGAACTTTAGGAACCTTGTCCCCAGTGATTTCACTCCTAGGATGATTTGTTATCAAGAGAAGTGAGGACACACAAGAGAGTTTTGCACTGAGACACGTCTAAGAATGATTCATGAAGGACTATTCCTAACCACAAAAGGTGGAAACAACCAAAACTTCCATCTTGTACAGATCCTTAGCCACTCTGGGGAATATTATACAGTAGTGAAAATGAAGAGGCTATAGCTACTAGAGGTAAAATGCTGTATCCCATTAATTTGCTATACACACCTAAGGAAATAAAACTTCCTTGAGAATTTTCCTTCTGTATCCAGTGGATATCATACAGTCTGTGTTAACAGTGTGTGCACTGAATAAGGCATGCAGGGTCTAAAATATCTCTACCATAAAAATTCTGTAAATTATTTGTAATCATTATTCCACTTGGCATATTGAATGGAAAGTAACAAATTAATGTCCTTTGCTATAAGCAATGTATTTGAATCTCTCTCAGCCTCTCCCTCTATCTCTCTCTCTCTGTCTCACACACACACACAAAGGAACCCAAAAACACACACATGCAACAATATCTCTTCACAGTAATTACATTGTATCAGAAAAATTTGAGGAGTGTATAGTTAGTGCCTAAGGAAAACGAATGGGAATTATAGAATTGCAACCAAATAGATGTTATCATTTCTAAGTCTCCAAATCAACACTGATGTTAAATGTCCCTTGATTCTTTCACTCACATAATTTTGCTAGATGCTAGGGGTATGCATAGGTATCAAAGCCAATTTCAGATTTCAGTACCAATGGACTTAAGCCCCTGCTGTCATTACACTCCTGGGTTGGTAAAGCAGCAAAACATGGGAAATCCTAAACCATCAGTGTAAGAGTAATGCTTTTCTGTAGCAAAGCTAATCTCCAGTTCAGAGAGTGTATCAACAGCCCAGTTCAGATACTGACAGCCAAGTTCTCATCAAATGAGGTGCTAGACTATGAAACTCAGATTTTGCTCTAAACAATGGCAAAAGTCTCAGGGAACGTCAAAGGCTCTAGATAGTTCCTGGAAGCACAGGGATAACAAGTATAAGAAGCTTCATTGAAACTCTGAAGTCCATAAACTTCAATGGCAGGACTGAAACTGAAGAACACTGAATTGGAAATGACAGGGGAAATACGGATTAAAAATAAACTTAATGTGTGAAAGAAGAAAACTCCAACCATTTGGAAGTTGATTGATAACAGCTGAGGTTGAAAATAATCGAGGTACTTATTAGGTCCTGGATTTTTAGGTCCTGGATTATTAGGTCCTGGATTATTGGTCCTTGATTTTTAAAATTTGCTTGAACCAATGTGCTAATGTGTACTTCATTTGTTTCTCATACTTATGAGTGAATCATTCATATTCATATCAGTATTTTAATAAGAATTTTATAAACAAGAAACACAGGGCTCTTTTTGTTTGTTTCTTTGGTTTTTTTTTTCAGATAAACTTTACATGCAACGTGGGGTTGAACTCACAGATCAAGAGGCACATGGCCCACCAACTAGGCCAACCACATGCCCCTGAGTATTGGCCTGGTTTGGGTTTTATTTTGTTTTCCTTTTTGAAAACATAGGGCTTTTAACTCATCCTTCACAAGACACTAATAGAAATATCACTGCTAGAACTAGATCGTGTAACTAGAACTCAGTGCCTACATGGACTATTTATGGAATCATTAGAAGGAACCCCACAGAATCCATTCTACTGACTTCATATTGCCAAACATTAAAAGTAATGGCAAATGTGATCTACATTTTCTCTTCTAGAAAAGAGATGCTCTCTCTGTCATTCTGGATTATAAGCAAAAGGAAAAAAATCATTTCCAAAGAATCATTCCAGGGTGCCTGGGTGACTCCATCGGTTGAGTGTCTGATTTTGGCTCAGGTCATGATCACACGGTATGTGAGTTTGAGCCCCACGTCGGACTCTGTGCTGACAGGTAAGAGCCTGGAGCCTGCTTCACATTCTGTCTTCCTCTCTCTCTGCCCCAATCCCACTCGCACTCTGTCTCTCTCTGTCTCTTACAAAGTGAATAAATGTTAAAAAAAATAAGTAAATAAAAAGAAGCATTCTAGCTACATTCAACCTCTTCATTTTTCAACCTCTTTTCCCATGGCCATGAAGGGAGAGACTCATCTTTCCTTTGAAGTTGAATCCCTCCCATATACTGATGAAGGAACAATAGAACTCAGTACAATGAGAAATTATCTCTTTAGAGTGCTCATACCCTTGAAGCCGTTGTTCTTTTGCCCTGTATTAGCCCTGAGAAGGTAATGCTGAGCCGTCTGAAGCATACTAAGTGTTAAGATGCAATATATACAATACTAAAGACTGAAAATCATTCCATGGCATGCCCAGAAGAGCAGTTCTTCTTGATTTAAAACAATGGTTCTTCTTGGTCACTGTTACACCTATGTCTCTTCCACAGAGAAATCTGCGCCAGTTAACAAAGTGCTTCAAAGCAACATGCCAAATAATACCGGAGGAAGTCGAAATAATTGTCTGAACCCCAGACATGCTTTGCATACTCATAGCATTTACATCAGGTTTAGGAAAGTAGACATACTTGCTCCTCTTTAGTATCAATCTTCAGGAGACTGGACTGCAGATCTTGGCATGACACCATGCTCCTCTCCCAAGTTTTCTCCTCTTTTGAAAAGTGGTAACAGCTTTTTCCACAGCAGTACCAGTTTCCTTGAAATGTGTCATCGTCTTCATTCCATGCTCATGGATTGGAAAACAAACATTGTTAAAATCCTGACACTACCCAAAGCAATCTACACATTCGATGCAATTTCTATCAAAATAACACCAGCGTTCTTCACAGAGCTAGAACAAACCCAAAATTTGTACGGAACCACAAAAGACACTGAGTAGCCAAAGGAATGTTAAAAAAGAAAACCAAAGCTGGACACATCACAATCCTGGATCAAGCTGTTCTACAAAGCTGTTTTCACCAAAACAGTATGGTACTGGCACAAAAGTAGACACATAGATCAACGAACAGAACGGAGAACCCAGAAATGGACCCACAAATGTACAGCCAGCTAATCTTTGACCAAGCAGGAAACAATATCCAATGGAAAGAAGACAGTCTCTTCAGCAATTGGTGTTGGGAAAACGGGACAGCAACATGTAGAAGAATGAACCTGGACCACCTTCTTATGCCATACACAAAAACAACTCAAAATGGATGACAGATCTAAATGTCAAAACCATCAAAATCCCACAGTAGAAAACAGGCAACAATCTCTTTGACCTCACCCACAGTAACTTCTTACTTACATGAAGACATGTCTTCAGGGGCAAGAGAAACAAAAGCAAAAACGAACTATTGGGACCTCATCAAGATAAAAACCTTCTGCACCGCGAAGGAAACAATCAGCAAAACTAAAAGGTAATCGACAGAATGGAAGAAAATATTTGCAAATGACATATCAGATAAAGGATTAGTACACAAAATCTATAAAGAAGTTATGGAACTCAACAATCAGAAGACAAATAATCCAGTGAAGAAAGGGACAAAAGACATGAACAGACACTTTTCCAAAGGAGACATCCAGATGGCCTACAGTCACATGAAAAGATGCTCCACATCACTCATCAGGGAAATACAAATCAAAACCACAGTGAGATACCACCTCACACCTACCAGAATGGCTAAAGTGAACAATTCGGGCAAGAACAGATGTTGGCAAGGATGTGGAAAAAAGGGAGCATTTATGCACTGCTTGTGGGAATGCAAGCTGGTGCAGTCACTCTGGAAAACAGCATGGCTGTTTCTCAAAAAATTAAACCCTATAATTAGAAACAATAATGGCACTACTAGGCATTTGGCCAAAGGACACACAAATGCTAATTTGAAGTCTCACCTGCACCCCAATGTTTATTGCACCAGTACCAATAATAGCTAAATCATGGAAAAAGCCCAAATGGCCATCACCGATGAATGGGTAAAGACAGTATATTATACAATGGAATATCACTCAGCCATCAAAAGGAATGAAATCTTGCATTTGCAACAATGTGGGTGCAAGTAGAGTGTATCGTGGTAAGCAAAATCAGTCAGTCAGAGAAAGAGAAATATAAGATTTCACTCATATGTGGAATTTAAGAAACAAAATAGATAAACATAGGGGAAGGTAAGGAAAAATAATTTAAAAACATAAAGGGAGGCAAACCCTAAGAGACTCTGCAATACAGAGAACAAACTGTGGGTTCCTGGAGGGGTGTTGGGCAAGGTGAGGGCCAAATGGGTGATGGGCATTAAGGAGGGCTCTTGTTGGGATGAGCACTGGGTGTTGTATGTAAGTGATGAATTCCTAAATTCTACTCCTGAATGAATTACCCGACTATATGTTACCCAGCTGGAAGTTAAATAATTTGTTTTGAAAAAGTAATGTGTCATGGTCTTTATCTTGAAAACAAAGCCACATGGTCCTCAACCACAAGACCACTTAGAGACCTATGCTTTCTTTATGTATACATATATAGATAGATATATGTAGATATAGATATAGATATCTATATATATACATACATGTATGCATACATCTTGCTTACATCACACTGAATGACTGAAAAATAGGTGGTTTTCCTGTACCCCTAAAGCCTCACGTTGAGAATAGCTTTGGAGTCAAATTGTGGAGCCAGAGACTGATAGATGTCAGACCATTGTTAAGATGACACGGAGAAATCCTGACTTCCCAAGTACAGATACACTGCTCCAATAGGAAGCAGTTCTCCCTTCGGGAGAAATTCACCTAAGTGAATATAAGAGGGTGGTATTAATTCCAAGAGATCTAGACTAGAGAAAATTCATCCACAAGCAGAAATTACTCAATCAAATCAACATGACTTTGTGAAAGTCAAGAATTCAATTAGCTAGAAGAAAGAAAATGGATTTAATTTTAAAAAGTGAGAAAAATTAAAGGACTTGACAAAATACAGTGTGAAGTTTTAAAATGATACATTAAAATTGAACAAAATGAGATAATTCCATGGAGGAAAAAACTTTAAACTATCAGTATAATCATTCAGTACATACCTGTAGTGGGTAGTAAAATTAAGTGATCTTCAACTTCTGCTAAGGAAGCATTCTTGTCTTCTGGTTCTTTCATATCTTGCCTGATTTCTCCAGAACACCTGTGAAAAACTTCAATTCATTTTATAAAATTAAGGTCTTGAATGCTTGCAAGAGATAATTTTATTATAATCTCTTACTCTAATTCTAAATGGCACAGTGAGTGGCACTGACTAAATGAAAGTACGATCAGAGAAAATGCCAGTTTACAATATGTTGAAGTGTCAGAACATAAAACAGATTTTTAAATAAAATGATAACTTGCTATACATTATTTTGGAAGTACGTGAGAGAGGAATCAACTTCTATAAAACAGAAATGTAAACAGGAAGTGAAATATACTTTTAGTTTCTACGCCACTTACTCTTCAAATAATGATTACAAAGTTGGTGAAATGAAGTAGCCAGTATTTTATTTAGCATGTAGTATTTGCACAGGAAGCTAAACACCAGGGATTTGACTCTCCTCTAGTACAAGCTTATAATTAATTCACTGAATATACATAGAGGAAGAGCACACATGGCGACTTCTAACATGCAAAAAGTAAGTGAAAAATCTCTGAGCAAATTGGCAGTATCTTCTCCAAACTCACACATAAAAAGGTGTAAAATCACGCAGTATATGGCTCTTTAAGTGTACAAAGACGAAAAGAAAGGTCTCTTAAGAATTTGTTAGGCAGCTAGGAATCATTTCCAGCTCTCTACCACCCATCACTGAACCAAATGCAAAGTCTACTTGTAAAACTCCAACATCAATTGTACAGTCTCCTGATGTACTCCATGGCAATAAATATAACCCCTGTTCAACTCAGTCATCCATTCCAATCTTCATATACTGGATCTGAATTGAAATGACACCTTAAGGGGCCCCTGGATGGCTCAGTTGGTTAAGCATCTGACCTGGGCTCAAGTCATGATCTCACAGATCATGAGTTCGGCCCCGTGTCTGGCACACTGTTGTCGGCACAGAGGCCACTTCAGATCCTCTGTCCCCCTCTCCCTGTGTCCACCCCCCCCACCTCTCCTGTGCTCTCTCTATCTCTTTCTCTCAACCATAAATAAAAACCATTTAACCCCCCCACCTCCCACATTAAGACCTCCTATACCTAAATACTACAATTTCTTGGGACCAATCAATTCCCTTGTCCTTCCCTTTTTGTCAATCCAAGGACATGTAGTACAGAACCAATTTTGGGAGGACCTCCAAGAAGCTTGCAGCATAGTCTTTATGCACATCTAAAAATAGCCAGCTTTCACTGGAGCTCTTGTCTAACACTGCATTGAGCAAGCCACTCTTGTTCTCAGGGTTATGAGGTCAGGCCCAAATTGGGTGGGGAGACTCCTCGAAAAATTTTTGAAAAAATATTTTTTTAATACATAAAATAGCCAATTTTGGAGCACACTTGACATTCACCATCTCATCTCCCTCAAGGTTCTGAAACTCAAATGACAAAAAAATCACAAAATTGTAGACATACAAACTAATGCTGACCAACGCTTAGACTTTCTTCACCATTTCAACTATTATAACACAGAATAGTTCTTGAATCACACTCTTTTCTCAATTCACCAGCTCTTTCAAGTATTTATACTTTGCCTAAATTATCTGGAGCACCTCCTTGACTCTCCCTCTCTCTGACCAGATGGCCTCATCTGTTCCTTCACATGGAAACAGTCACCAGCAAGGAGACCTTCCTGCACCTCCTCCTATAGATACACAGGTACCTGTCACTCTACCCCAGAAAAAAATGTGCTTCGCATCGAACAAGTGTGAAACTCTCACCCCTGGTCTGGATTTCATCCCCTATTAAATTTTTGGTGGTCTTCATCTCCTACTGTCATTTTCTCTCTTGAACCCTCCACAGTTTCCTTCTCATGGTTCCCTTCTCTTGCATATGATCATCTCACGTCAGCTTTCCCACAAAGTTCCTCTCCTTTCTTTACATATTGTTTGTAACAGAGTTCTTTACTCTCAGATTGGGTGCTAACATAAGATTGTACACATTCTTTCATTCATGAGACACTTACCACATTGCTCTCAGAACTGGTTTGTCTTCCTTAGTTAGCAAGTTGTTAGCTACCCCAAATTGTAGCCAGGACCTTCACCATTACATTTATTTACTTTGATAGTCATTTCATCTCATCTCCCTACTTCTCTCACACGATGAAACTAATGCACATTTCAATTACTCCCTTCATACATTTTATATATAGTGTTATTGCCTCTTTGTGTATTTCCTGAAATATTACTATTTATTATATTTGTTTTGCACGGTGTCATCTTATAACAGTGTATCGTGTCATGCACAAACTTTTGTGCTCTTGCTTTGTTTTTCCATTTCATACACTCTTGCTAAAATTCACGCATATTGTTGGATACCATTGTCATTGTTTTGACTGTCACATAAATTCCATTGGCAAATCAATTGCAGAGATCTCATTTACTCTCCCATTAATGATCTTTTGAGTAGTTGTGAGACTTTCGACATTGTGAATGGCACTGCTACACACTGTCCTGTAGAAGTTCATTTCTGTGTATGTGCAAGTATATCTGTTGGATATACACTTAGGGTGAGAATTACTGAATCATGTTGAGCTGTAGAAGACAGTACCAAAATCGCTAAGTGTTTGTATCAGGTTATACTGCCTTTAACAACGCTCGAGATCATATAGACCCACATACTTTCAAGTCTTGGTAAATGTTTCGCTTAGCCGCAATTCACTGATCTCTGAATTCACTGATCTGTATTCACTGTATTCTCTGTCTCTGCTTCCTATTGTTTGAAAGAGTTTTAGCCATTACAGTCAGGCTTTGACCATACCCACTATCCCACTGGAGCTACTCTAGAAAATATCATTTCGGCCTCTCTCTTGCCAAATTTAATAAGCATATCTCTAGCCATTATAATACCTGATCCTCCAGTACTAGTTGGAACCCTTGACTACCTTTGCCTTCTCTCCATGATACCATAATGTTTTGGATCCCCTCCTACTTGTATAACTAAACATCATTGCTTGCCACTGTTGACTCATCTTCTACCTACTTCTAAATGTTGGTTTACCCGGAGATCCCCCGCCTCACCCTTGTTCTTCTAGCATAATCTACTCTCCCTGGTTTCACAAGGTAGAGCGTGGTATAGCTTCTGCTTTCCTCTGCTATCTTTTCCCAGACTTGTACATTAATCGGTGAATCCACAATTCATGTCTCTAATCTAGGCTTCTCTCTTGATCTCCAGACCTTTAATTCTACCCTGTACATGCTGATGATCTGTGTCTTCCGCCAAAGCTCACTCTAGCAGACACAGACCAATCTCATTCTTTCTGGTCATCTCCACTGATATGTCACAAGCACCTCACTCTTCACCATTATTCGCACGCACCCACACACACACACACACACATCCCAAATCACAGCCTTCTGTTCTTGTGTTTTTCTATAACATTTAATGGCATATATTTGCCAAGATGTATAAACTTCATGTCAAATGGTATCACTGATTCACTTGTTTCCCTCACACACTCAAACAAATGTACATTTCAGCAATTCTACATTTTAAATATTTCTCATGTGTGATCCCTAATCCTTCTTTACTTCTTTCATGGCACTAATTCAGTCATTCTAACTAACCCTTAATCCTGAAACATTCTCCTATTTTGTCCCCCCATGCACTTTCCAGTCGATTCAGATTGACCTTTCCCAAATCCCTTTCTGCTCATGGGACATGAGTCATGTGGTTCCCTCACAGAAAATCTTCCAAGTTTCTTTTGTTTTGAGAACAAATCTAATATATCTTAACCTGAGATTAATATTATACAGCTTCCGGACAAATAAAAGAAGTAGCTAGAAATGGGTTTGACTGTCAAACCCATTTCTAGCTACTTCTTTTATTAGTCCGGAAGTTGTAATTCCCTGGGACATCAATATTTTCCGTGGTTCATGTTGTTTTCTGCCTGGATGAGTCTTCTCTACCTAGAGTGCCCTGTGTAAACTCCACCTATCCTTTATCTCATATCAATTATTATCTCTAGAGGAAAGCTTTCTTGACCTCAGCATAGAATGTGCCATCCACCTGATGGCAATAGTCCATGAGGTATAAAAAATGACAGTATCCCAGCACTAATAATATTTCATTTTAAAACTGATTCTTATAAAAAAAATGTCCCCTTTAAACTGAGCTTATTAAGAGCTGACTTTTTAAAATCCCTGTTTCTTGCGCCAGAGAAGATACTCAAAATTGTTGCTCACAGAATAAAACAAAGAATAATAACCATCAGGAAACTCATATTAAAAACAAGTGTTGCATACACATTTGTTTTAAAAGTTGACAGGGAATATATAAAAACTGATAGAGAAAACAAATAACCTTTTTATTCCTCTATATTTTAAGCAGTGTTGCACTATGGTAAGGAATATAAAATTCAAATCAAGATTTTTCCAATTCTCTGTTCACATGGAAAAACTCCCCCAGGGGCGCCTGGGTGGCTCGGTCGGTTAAGCGTCCGACTTTGGCTCAGGTCATGATCTCGCGGTCCGTGAGTTCGAGCCCCGCGTCGGGCTCTGTGCCGACAGCTCAGAGCCTGGAGCCTGTTTCGGATTCTGTGTCTCCCTCTCTCTCTGCTCCTCCCCTGTTCATGCTCTGTCTCTCTCTGTCTCAAAAATAAATAAATGTTAAAAAAAAAAATTAAAAAAAAAAAAAAAGAAAAACTCCCCCAATACAAAATATGAGGAAAAAATATATATAATATATGTAGGCCTCAAGGTACAAAATTTTGTGCCAACACAGCTATGACATACACTAGTTTGCGTGGTAGAAAGGTTAAGTGACAGCAAAATAATAAAATCACATCACCAATATTATCATCAACAGCATCATGATTACTACCATTTCTATAGGGCTCCATAGTTTCTAAAGTTTCCGTAGAGTTTCAGTAGTTACAGCATTTCCTTTATCAGTCTGGCTCATTATTCTTGTGAAATGCGTGTGCCTGATACTCACACATATATCCTAGGCCTGTGATCCCCAGCAGGAGGCATAAACATAAAAATCCCAGGGTTAATGCAACGATATGCCATGGAAATCCTGTCCAAAATCAGAGAGCAAAATATACAGTAAGCATTGAGCACAGCAAGGTCCTCGGAATTAGAACAAAATGGAATCGCATTCTGGAATTTAAAATGAATAGCGCGATTTACGGTGGTCACAAATCTCATAGCTATTACATTTAAATACACCCATTAACATATTGAGCACCAGACAGAGAGCATCAAATATGTACAGACACCATTATCACGATTTCACTAGTTTTTACTTGACATCGTGGTGTTTTCAGATATCAGGAAAACAAACTAAAAACCTTTACCTCTCCTTTTAACCATTGGACGTCTTTTGTCCTGTTGCCTTGAATGGACTGATTGCAGCTCTGTGTATGTTACTCTCTCCTCACTCATTTCTGAGGGCTGCAGTCAAACAACACGGCTCGATTCCTACGCAATAGTTCATGAGGCACAAAAAATGACAGTATTCATGAAGTGACAGGGACAGCTACATGAATGGTAAGCATGTTCATCTGACATAAGCAACGTAAATGATTATCTTCGAATATTAGGAAAAATTTATTTCAGTTTTTCTTTGTACTACCTTTTAACAGATGGTTAATAATGGTCCACTATGCTTACAAGCATGTTATGTTAAGCTCTTGCTGTGTTTAAAATAACTGAATTCATTGCCAAATTTTTAAAAAGGATATATTCCAGCCTCACCTAAAAATCTACATTTATATCATCATTTGAAAATTCATGTTTCACTACTTAGTGTCTGGGTTATGCCCAAATGGCAAATATATTGACACCAAATAGACTAAGCCACTGCTTAGTAAGGACACACACACACCAACTGGACAAAAACCGTGCCTGCCACATTGCTTATGTCCGAGTCTACTCATTCATTCACATTATCCCTTGAAAATCATAATCGGTGGTTCTTGACTCCTTTTTACAGTGTAACGAAAAGGCGGAGACCGTAAGATTCAAGGAAAGCGAGGTTAGGACTACATTAAATGAGGGAGGCATAATTTGTCCTTCTAACAACAGTGCTGCACAGTGATGCTCTTATTTGTAGATGCGGAAAACTGAGGCTCTGGGAGCATAAACAGTATTCTCAAGGTCAGAAGCCTAGTAAATGGTGCTCTTGAGTTAAAATAAATATATATAAGTAAATATATATACAATACATTAAATGTAGTCTAGATCAAATATAGATATAACATATTATATGTTATATTTAACTATACAATAAATACATATTTAGTTCAAGTATCTATATTACATGTAACTTATTTATATGGACCCAAACTATGATCCTTCACTTACCCTTTGTTTATATAAATAATACTTTCTAAAAAATACCTAATAATCTCTTTCTCCTAGAAAAATATTTATATACATAGGGATTACAAGTGAGAAAGCGTTTTTCCCAAAAGAATATTTTGATACATGTATAAACAACCAGATAACTGTTCTTCCTAAATAGATCGGACTCTTGGGTTTTGAAAATATCTTAATATTTCCCCATTTAATTACTTTCAGATGTCAGTGAACCTGAACAATCATCAATGATAAAATGTGTAAACATATTGTCATTAGTTTTTCAGAAAAAGATTCTCTCTACCAAAATGGCAAATTATAAGGTAAATCTTGTCATAAGGTCGTCTTCCAAGCTAACAGACTTTTGTTTAATTGTATTTTAATTAAATATCTGCATAATAAAATAAGAAAATAAATTTATAACTAGAAACCTGGGTTTATTTTGATAGAAAAGTAATCATACTGTCAAAGCATTAAACTTTTTTAGGATACTTAATGAAAGAAGAGGGACTTGCCAATCAGTTTAGGAGATAAGAGAAAAAAGCCCCACAGATTTATTTGTCTGAAAAAGGATTAAATATTCTTTAAAATATCTAAGGATTAAAAAAAATCATAGCATAGGAAATGTTTCGACCCAACTCATTCTCATACTCGTTTTCTCACTTGCAGAATAAAGTTAACGTTCAATATGGATTAACACGGATCCAGGAGTCAGTTTTTGGGGCAACAGTCCAAAGGCCTCCCAACTTTGTCCACAGCTTTCCCATAGCAAACAGGCACGGGTCACCCAACCACGCTGGCTGCAATACCTCATCATACCTGGGGTTTCACAGCCGGAAAAGAGCTTGGTCAGGATCACAGCTATGATGATGTGCTGGCTCTGGGGGCCTTTCGCCTCTGCCCTGCCTCCAGAAGGTACTAGTTGACGTGCTTGACTGACTCTCAGAGAGACCGTGTCAGGAGAAAGATAGCCGATGGCCATGTGACATTAGATACTCCCCCGCATGGTTTCCACTGGCCTCAGGGTCTCCTTTACTCCTGCATTCTGTGTCAGACAGGAGTCCTAGAGACCTCAAATGCTGAAGTTTTCAGACATTCTGTGGATCAGTACAACCCTGAGCTTTAGCAGTTACCTTGAAGCATAAAAACAAAAAGGCATTCTAAAATCTCATGAGGTTAGGTAATGCTTAACAATAAAATTTAAAGACTACTAAAAATAAAAGGGATATACCCATATTCTACCTGGTATGATTTATACGTCTTCTTTTTACAGAATGAAGAGAAGTTCCCAATTATAAATATATATGGCAAAATATATATTTATAGAATGAAGATAAGCTCCCATTTATAAATATATATATACATATATATGGCAAAAGTAGATAAATAGCAAAGTGTGCATAAATATTAGCCTGGTTTTTTTTTTTAACAAAATCCTAAGGATATCCAGATTGCTTAATATATTACAAACCCTAAACCTAAAAATTGAGATCAATGATTTGAAAAATATCACATTTCTACTTATTTCTGTGTTCTCTTTAAATTGCTTGAAGAAGCAGACTCTTTACATAAAAAAAAAAAAAAAAAACTTAGGACAAAACAAAGACACATGATTAAAATATTGAATACATTTGACCGTACTCCTTTGAAACCATCAAAGCCAAATTCATCTGTTCCACTATTTGTAGCAAATATTATCAGAGCATGTTTGTTTTTTTAAATAATGAGTGTAAGCAATTATATTTATTGTATAAAGGTAGACTTGACAAGGTTAACATTAAGAACGTTGTCGAACTTAAACACTTGTAAGACAGTGGCAATATCTACCTTTTGTTACATTTATATGATTTTTAAGTACAAAAGTAAATATACACACACAGACATGCCCTAAAGCTGAGCAATGAGCTGTTTGCAGGATAGTTTATGAAATGCTTTTATTTTGTTTCTTAAATATAAAAATATATGATTATAATATAAAAGTACATACTTATGCATATTATAAAATAGGTTTTATATATGAAAAATTGTATGTAATTTAAATTTTATAACGTGGATTACCTGGTATTATCCCTGTTGGATTGTATAATCTGTTTATGCTGTTACACACGAAATGCAGATATTTTACCCAGTGTGAGTTAGCCTGTTTGCTTGAGGCATCTCAAAGCAGCCATTTAGAATCTAGAGGAAAAAATCAACTCTCTGAAAGCATGTTTTAAAATACATTATTTGTGGGGTGCCTGGGTGGCTCAGTCGGTTAAGCGTCTGACTTCGGCTCAGGTCATGATCTCACAGTTTCTGAGTTCAAACCGCACGTCGGGCTCTGGGCTGACAGCTCAGAGCCTGGATCCTGCTTCACATTCTGTCTGTCTCTCTCTCTCTCTCTCTCTGCTCTTCCCCTACTTTTTCTCTCTCTCTCACTCTCAAAAATAAACAGTAAAAGACATTATTTTTTCAATGCAGTGAGCAGCTCTATGCCCTGTTTAACCCTACAAGTAAGTGTTAGGCAGGAACAAAAGCAGGAACCATATGATATGGTTTTGTCATATCAACCATATTGATCTGTCCATCTGAAAGGCCCCCAATGCTGTGAAGCTTCAAGCGTCTTCTTAGAAATGTGCACTAATAACAATAAATCCACCTCGATGCCAGCCACACCAGGGGAAGTCTTTTCAAAAGCACTTCCTCCTGGTTGGAGCTCCCTTTTCCATCACTCCCAAACCACAACTGTCTCATCCTCTTCTAAATACCAGTCAGGTATCCTCTTCTAAAGACATGTGAAGCCTCTAGATTTCTTTTCTCTGGTTTGCCTTTGGCTCACGCTGTTTCTTTTTAAGATCTAGCTCATTGCTTTCAGGAAGTAGGTTTCTGACATAAATAGAGATAAGAAAGCATTCTACAAATTTCCCATGCGACAGGGCTCTCTCTTAAAGGCAAACACGTTTTTCAAGCATGCCTATGGACAGTGATCTGCCAGGCCCGGGGTGTAATTCCTCTGCACAGCAGCCAGACATCTCTATCTACGCCTAATGTCAAATTCCCCAGTGCCAAACGATATCATTTAAGAGAAATGTATTTCATTTCTTTTGCTACCAACTATTATATACCTCACTGGTAAGGAATGATTAAGCCAGCCCATGGACTTTGGACGTGTATTTTAGAGGGTGAAGAGTACGACCTCTAAACTCTCAAGGCAGGGCTGTCTTCCGGGTTATGGGTGATAAGACCCGCTGCAGTTTACTCCCCTTGTGCTTCCGAAGCAGCAGCTGAGTGAAGTGACTGACTTTGGAAGTCCCATGCTCTTCAGCAGCATCCAGCAGACCTTCTATGCAAATGAGTCTGCTGGGAGATTGGGCTTCAGGATCAGAAGCTATTAGGTGGTATTGAAAAACAGGTGTGTATGTCAAGAACCAAGCAGAAAATGGACTCTACAAGTTAGCCCAGGTTCCAGGAATGTGTTGCCTCTGATCTTTTACAAAGCTGTTTGTTTGTTTGTTTAATATTAACAAATCATCTGATACATATCTATCCCTACAAATTTGGAACAAAGCACCAATGAAAAGCAATTATTAGCAATTTCATCCTTGGGGCTCTTTAAATAAGATGCCGGCTTTATCATACCTAAAATAGAGAGAATAGGTTCTGGAAAACCTTTCAAACTATATAGCTTTAAATATTTTATCGATAGTATTTACAGCAAGTAAAAAAAGATAGAGTATTATGGTTAGAATATACGCATATTACTATACTTTTAACACTGACTTGTTAAATTTTCTATTTTGAGGAATGAGGCTACTTTTAATTAGTTTATGATAAAAACGTTATCCCCAAAGACCTCTGTGTCTTTAAAACACCCACACACTTTTTTACCCCGACATCAATGTATTTTTAGTGCTTCTTAAAATGATTCTTATACCTCTTTTCTACTTCAACTTTTATTTATCCTATAAGGTTTCACTGAAACATCACCCATGCTCACTGTCTTTACATTCTCCAAGCCTGCCTGCATCAAAGAAAAGTGCATACAATCATGACATCGAGCAAAAAAGCATAAGGTGGTGGAAACCACGATTTAACCCCAAGATGAAATAATCAGTAAGTAAAGTGAGAGGGGGAGAGAGAGAAGGGATGATGATAAGCCAAGAGAACAAGCAGTGTGGTAGCAGAATCGAACTAAATTCATGTGACCTTTACAACAAAGCAGGCAGACTGCATAAAATTTTGAAATAATATTCCAAGAGAAAAGGTGCAAGAGGAAATAGGTTTTCGTTTGTATTTTTCGTATTATGTATTTCTTATCTACTATGCTCACGTATTTCCTCTTGTCTACTAAAATTGGGAAAAGGTGAGAGGGTATGAAGAAACCATGACTGCTGAATTCTTGGCAATGCTACAAGGCAAAAAATTGGGACAAGTGATGTACTTTGAAAATAAATAGGAGCTTGTGCAAAAAGAAATGAAAGGCATGAATGAGTGTGCTTTATTTCTGAACTTAGAGTCTTTCCATGTGTATTTGTCAAAAACACACATTAGTGCATGACATCTCAAATTATTTGGGAGCACTTCTTTTATACTTGTGCCTTTAGTAGTTAACGATTTTTCCTTCTGCAATCACTGCTTCTCTTGAAATTTTTCTTACCTTAGTTTCAAGAACAGTCTTTAGTTCTGTAAAGCATTCAGTAGAAACAGCACTATCGTTTAAATCACAAAAGATCGTTTCCTCTTAATGGGGTTTGTGAGCACAGGGCTAAGAAAGAACTCGAGACATCTTTGGTGCAAAAAGGTGATTTTATTAAAGCACGGGGACAGGACCTGTGGACAGAGAGAGGTATCCTGGGATTGTAAGAAGTGACTGATTATTTACTGTTTAGTTAGTGGGGATTAAGGACAGCGTAAGCCTCTAAGGAATTTGGAAGCAAGGTTTTCAGGGCCATGAGGAGCTAGCCACACTTAAGATAAGGTTATTTGTATTTATTTTATTTTATTTTATTTTATTTTATTTTATTTTATTTACATCTAAATTAGTCAGCATATGGTGCAACAATGATTTCAGGAGTAGATTCCTTAATGCCCCTTAACCATTTAGCCTAACCCCCTTCCACAACTCCTCCAGTAACACTCAGTTTGTTCTCCCTATTTAAGAGTCTCTTATGTTTTGTCTCCCTCCCTCTTATTCTATTTTGCTTCCCTTCCCTTCTGTTCATCGGTTCTGTGTCTTAAAGTCCTCATATGAGTGAAGTCATATGATATTTGCCTTTCTCTGACTGACTAATTTTGCTTAGGACAATATTCTCTGGCTCTATCCACATAGTTGCACTTGCCAAGAGTTCATTCTTTTGGATTGCCGAGTATTACTGCATTGTGTGTGTGTGTGTGTACACCACATCTTCTTGATCCATTCATCCATCAAAGGACATTTGGGCTCTTTCCCTACGTTGGCTATTGTTGATAGTGTCGTTATAAACATTGGGGTGCATGTGTCCTTTCAAAACAGCACAACTGTATCCCTTGGATTAATGCCTAGTAGTGTAATTCCTGGGTCATAGGGTAGTTCTATTTTTAATTTTTTGAGGAACCTCCATTAACTATATTCCAGAGTGACTGCACCGCTTTGCATTCCCACCAGCAGTGCAAAAGAGATCCTCTTTCTCCTCATCCTCGCCAACCATCTGTTGTTGGCTGAGATGTTAATGGTTGCCATTCTGACAGGTGTGAGGTGGTTTCTCATCGTGGTTTGGGTTTGTATTCTCCTGATGATGAGTGATGAGGAGCATCTTTTCATGTGTCGGTTGGCCATCTGGATGTCTTCTTTGGAGGAGTGTCTATTCATGTGTTTTGCCCAGTTCTTCACTGGATTATTTGTTTTCTGGGTGTAGAGTTAGATAAGTTCTCTATAGGTTTTGGATACTAACCCTTTGTCTGATATATCATTTGCAAATATGTTCTCCCATTCTGTCGGTTGCCTATTAGTTTTGGTGATTGTTTCCTTCCCTGTCTAGAAGCTTTTTATTTTGATGAGGTCCCAGTAATTCATTTTTGCTTTTGTTTCCCTTGCCTCCAGAGACGTGTTGAGTAAGACGTTGCTGCGGCCAAGATCAAAGAGGTTTTGCCTGCTTTCTCCTCGAAGATTTTGATGGCTTCCTGTCTTACGTTGAGGTCTTTCATCCACTTTGAGTTTATTTTTGTGGATGGTGTAAGAAAGTGGTCCAGGTTCATTCTCCTGCATGTCGCTCTCCAGTTTCCCAGCACCACTTGCTGAAGAGATTGTCTTTATTCCATTGGATATTGCTTCCTGCTCTGTCAAAGATCGGTTGGCCTTACATTTATGGGCCCATTTCTGGGCTCTCTATTCTGTTCCATTAATCTGAGCATCTGTTCTTGTGCCAGCACTGTTTTTGTGCCATACTGCCTTGATGATACAGCTTTGCAGTATAGCTTGAAGTCTGGGATTTTGATGCCTCCTGCTTTGGTTTTCTTTTTCAAGATTTCTTTGACTCTTTGGGGTCTTTCCTGGTTGCATACCAATTTTAGGATTATTTGTTCTAGCCCTGGGAAGAATGCTAGTGTTATATCTATAGAGATTGCATTGAATATGTAGATTGCTTTGGGTAGTATCGACATTTTAACAATATTTCTTCTTCCTATCCAGGAGCATGGAATCTTTTTCCCTTTTTTTGTGTCTTCTTCAATTTCTTTCATAAGCTTTCTATAGTTTTCAGGGTATAGATTCTGCACCTTTTTGGTTACATTTATTCCTAGGTATTTTATGGGTTTTGGTGCAACTGTAAGTGGGATCGATTCCTTGATTACCCTTTCTGTCGCTTCATTGTTGGTGTATAGGAATGCAACCTATTTCTGGGCATTGCTTTTCTCTCCTGCAACTTTGCTCAATTCATGAATCACTTCTAGCAGTTTTCTGGTGGAACCCTTTGGGTTTTCCATAAGGAGTATCATGTCAACTCCGAAGAGTGAAAGTTTGACCTCCTCCTGGCCAATTTGCATGCTTTTATTTCTTTGTGTTTTCTGATTGCTGAGTTCAAATCTTCCACTACTATGTTGAATAACTGTGGTGAGAGTGGACGTTCCTGTCTTGTTCCTGACCTTAGGGAGAAAGCTTTCCATTTTTCCCCATTGAGGATGATATTAGCCTTGGGTCATTCACATATGGCTTTTTGATCTTGTGGTTTGATCCTTCTATCCCTACTTTCTTGAGGGTTTTTATCAAGAAAGGATGCTGTATTTTGTCAAATGCTTTCTCTGCATCTATTCAGAGGATTTTATTATTCTTGTCCTTTCTTTTATTGATGTGATGAATCGTATTGATTGTTTTGCAGATATTGACCCAGCCCTACATCCCAGGTATAAACTCCACTCAGTCGTGGTGAATAATTTTTTTAATGTATTGTTGGAGCTGTTTGGCTAATAGTTTTTGAGGATTTTACATCCATGTACACAGGGAAATTTGTCTGTAGTTCTCCTTTTTAGTGGGGTCTCTGTCTGGTTTTGGAATCAACATAATGCTGGCTTCATAGAAAGCGTTTGGAAGTTTTCCTTCCATTTCTATTTTTTGGAACAGTTTCAAGAGAATGGGTGTTAACTCTTCCTTAAATGTTTGGTAGAATTCCCCCTGGAAAGCCTTCTGACCCTGGACTCTTGTTTTTTGGCAGATTTTTGATTACTAATTCGATTTCCTTACTGGTTATGGATCTGTTCAAATTTTCTATTTCTTCCTGTTTCAGTTTTGGTAGTGTATAGGTTTCGAGGAATTAGTCCACTTCATCCAGATTGCCTATTTTACTGACAAAAATTGCTCATAATATCCTCTGATGATTGATTTTATTTCTGTTGTGATGGTTGTGACCTCTCCTCTTTCATTCTTGATTTTACTTATTTGGGTCCTTTTCTTTTTCTTCTTGATCAAACTGGCTAGTGGTTTATCATTTTTGTTAATTTCTGCTCTAATCTTTATTACTTCCTGTATTCTGCTGGTTTGGGATGTAATTTGCTGTTCTTTTCCAAGCTCCTTAAGGTGTAAGGTTGTGTACCTGAGATCTTTCTTCTTTCTTTAGGAAGGCCTGGATTGCTATATACTTTCTTCTTTTGACCGCCTTTGTTGTGTCTCGAGTTTTGGGGATGTGGTGCTATCATTTTCATTGACTTCCATACACTTTTTAATTTCCTCTTTAACCTCTTGGCTAGCCCATTCATTCCTTAATAAGATGTGCTTTAGGTTCCAAGTATTTGTTACCTTTCCAAATTTTTTCCTGTGGTTGATTTCAAGTTTCATAACGTTGTGGTCTGAAAACATGCATGGTATGATCTTGATATTTTTGCACTTGTTGAGGGCTGATTTGTGTCCCAGTATGTGGTCTATTCTGGAGAATGTTCCATGTGGACTGGCGAAGAATATATTCTTCTGCTTTAGGATGAAATGTTCTGAATACACTGATAAAAGTCTAGCCAGGCTTTTCAAAAAGAAAAGGGAGATGACCCAAATAGATAAAATCATGAATGAAAGTGGAATTATTGCAAAAAACCCCTCAGAAATACAAGCAATTATCAGGGAATACTATGAAGAATTATGTGCTAACAAACTGGACAACCTGGAAGAAATAGACAAATTCCTAAACACCCACACACTTCCAAAACTCAACCAGGAAGAAATAGAAAGCTTGAACAGACACATAACCAGCGATGAAATTGAATCAGTTAACAAACATCTCCCAACAAACAACATTCCAGGACCAGATGGCTTCCCAGGGGAGATCTCCCAGGCTTTTAAAGCAGAGATAATACCTAACCTTCTCAAGCTGTTCCAAAAAATAGAAAGGTAAGGAAAACTTCCAGACTCATTCTATGAAGCCAGCATTACTTTCATTCCTAAACCAGACGGAGGCCCAGGAAAAAAAAAAAAAACCCTACAGGCCAATATCCCTGATGAATATGGATGCAAAAATCCTCAATAAGATGCTAGCAAATCGATTTAGACAGCATATAAAAAGAATTATACACAATGATCAAGTAGGATGCATTCCTGGACTGCAGGGCTGGTTCAACATTCGCAAATCAATCAATTTGATACATCACATTAATAAAAGAAAAGATAAGAACCATATGATCCTGTCTATGATGCAGAAAAAGCATTCAACAAAATTCAGCATCCTTGCTTAACAACCCTTGAGAAAGTCGGGATAGAAGGAACACAAAGATCATAAAAGCCATTTATGAAAAGCCCACAGCTAATATCATCCTCAAAGGAAAAAAAAACTGACAGCTTTCCCCCTGAGACCAGGAACACGACAGGGACATCCACGCTCATCTCTGCTGTTTAACATAGTGTTGGAAGTGCTAGCATCAGCAATCAGACAACAAAAGGAAATCAAGGCATCAAAATAGGCAATGATGATGTCAAGCATTCACTTTTTGCAGGTGACATGATATTATAGGTGGAAAACCCGATAGACTCCACCAAAAGTCTGATAGAACTGTTACATGAATTCAGCCTAGTCGCAGGATACAAAATCAATGTACAGAAATCAGTTGCATTCTTATACACTAATAATGAAGCAACAGAAAGACAAATAAAGAAACTGATCCCATTCACAATTGCACCAAGAAGCATAAAATACCTAGGAATAAACTTAACCACAGATGTAAAAGATGTGTTTGCTGAGCACTATAGCTTATGAGGGTATTGAAGAAGACATAAAGACATGGAAAAACATTCCATGCTCATGGATTGGAAGAATAAATATTGTGGATGGCGGCGTAGGAGGACGCTGGGCTCACCGCACGTCCTGCCGATCACTTAGATTCCACCTACACCTGCCTAAATAACCCAGAAAACCGCCAGAGGATTAGCAGAATGGAGTCTCCGGAGCCAAGGGCAGACGAGAGGCCCACGGAAGAGGGTAGGAAGGGCGGCGAGGCGGTGCGCCCTCCACGGACTGGCGGAAGGGAGCCGGGGTGGAGGGGCAGCTCGCCGGCCAAGCAGAGCCCCCGAGTCTGGCTGGCAAAAGTGGAGGGGCCTGACGGACTGTGTTCCGACATCAAGCGCAATTTAGCGTCTGGGAGGTCATAAGGTAACAGCTCTGCTCAGAAAGCCGGAAGGCTGGAGGACAAAGGGAGGGAGAGCTGCTGAGCCCCCGGACGACAGAGCTCAGCTTGGCGGGGAACAAAGGCGCTCGCCAGCGCCATCTCCCCCGCCCATTCCCCAGCCAAAATCCCAAAGAGAACAAGTTCCTGCAAGGGAACTTGCTCGCTCCGCGCAAACACCCAACTCTGTGCTTCTGTGGAGGCAAATCTCCGGCAGCGGATCTGACTCCCTCCCGCTGCCACAGGGCCCCTCCTGAAGTGGATCACCTAAGGAGAAGCGAGCTAAGCCTGCCCCTCCTGCCCCCGTGCACCTTGCCTACCCACCCCAGCTAATACGCCAGATCCCCAGCACCACAAGCCTGGCAGCGTGCAAGTATCCCAGACGGGCCATGCCACCCCACAGTGAATCCCGCCCCTAAGACAGGGGAAGAGAAGGCACACACCAGTCTGACTGTGGCCCCAGCGGTGGGCTGGGGGCAGACATCAGGTTGGACTGCGGCTCCGCCCACCAAATCCAGTTATACACCACAGCACAGGGGAAGTGCCCTGCAGGTCCTCACCACTCCAGGGACTATCCAAAATGACCAAACGGAAGAATTCCCCTCAGAAGACTCTCCAGGAAATAACAACAGCTAATGAACTGATCAAAAAGGATTTAAATAATATAACAGAAAGTGAATTTAGAATAATAGTCATAAAATTAATCGCTGGGCTTGAAAACAGTATAGAGGACAGCAGAGAATCTCTTGCCACAGAGATCAAGGGACTAAGGAACAGTCACGAGGAACTGAAAAGCGCTTTAAAAGAAATGCAAAACAAAATGGAAACGACGACGGCTCGGATTGAAGAGGCAGAGGAGAGAATAAGTGAACTAGAAGATAAAGTTATGGAAAAAGAGGAAGCTGAGAGAAAGAGAGATAAAAAAATCCAGGAGTATGAGGGGAAAATTAGAGAACTAAGTGATACACTAAAAAGAAATAATATACGCATAATTGGTATCCCAGAGGAGGAAGACAGAGGGAAAGGTGCTGAAGGGGTACTTGAAGAAATTATAGTTGAGAACTTCCCTGAACTGGGGAAGGAAAAAGGCATTGAAATCCAAGAGGCACAGAGAACTCCCTTCAGACGGAACTTGAATCGATCTTCTGCACGACATATCATAGTGAAACTGGCAAAATACAAGGATAAAGAGAAAATTCTGAAAGCAGCAAGGGATAAACGTGCCCTCACATATAAAGGGAGACCTATAAGACTCGTGACTGATCTCTCTTTTGAAACTTGGCAGGCCAGAAAGGCTTGGTACGATATCTTCAGTGTGCTAAACAGAAAAAATATGCAGCCGAGAATCCTTTATCCAGCAAGTCTGTCATTTAGAATGGAAGGAGAGATAAAGGTCTTCCCAAACAAACAAAAACTGAAGGAATTCGTCACCACTAAACCAGCCCTACAAGAGATCCTAAGGGGGATCCTGTGAGACAAAGTACCAGAGACATGGCTACAAGCATAAAACATACAGACATCACAATGACTCTAAACCCGTATCTTTCTATAATAACACTGAATGTAAATGGACTAAATGCGCCAACCAAAAGACATAGGGTATCAGAATGGATAAAAAAACAAGACCCATCTATTTGCTGTCTACAAGAGACTCATTTTAGATCTGAGGACACCTTTAGATTGAGAGTGAGGGGATGGAGAACTATCTATCATGCTCCTGGAAGCCAAAAGAAAGCTGGAGTAGCCATACTTATATCAGACAAACTAGACTTTAAATTAAAGTCTGTAACAAGAGATGAAGAAGGGCATTATATAATAATTACAGGTTCTATCCATCAGGAAGAGCTAACAATTATAAATGTCTATGCGCCGAATACCGGAGCCCCCAAATATATAAAACAATTACTCATAAACATGACCAACCTTATTGATAAGAATGTGGTCATTGCAGGGGACTTTAACACCCCACTTACAGAAATGGATAGATCATCTAGACACACAGTCAATAAAGAAACAAGGGCCCTGAATGATACATTGGATCAGATGGACTTGACAGATATATTTAGAACTCTGCATCCCAAAGCAACAGAATATACTTTCTTCTCGAGTGCACATGGAACATTCTCCAAGATAGATCATATACTGGGTCACAAAACAGCCCTTCATAAGTTTACAAGAATTGAAATTATACCATGCATACTTTCAGACCACAATGCTATGAAGCTTGAAATCAACCACAGGAAAAAGTCTGGAAAACCTCCAAAAGCATGGAGGTTAAAGAACACCCTACTAACGAATGAGTGGGTCAACCAGGCAATTAGAGAAGAAATTAAAATATATATGGAAACAAACGGAAATGAAAATACAACAATCCAAATGCTTTGGGATGCCGCGAAGGCAGTCCTGAGAGGAAAATAAATTGCAATCCAGGCCTGTCTCAAGAAACAAGAAAAATCCCAAATACAAAATCTAAGAGCACACCTAAAGGAAATAGAAGCAGAACAGCAAAGGCAGCCTGAACCCAGCAGAAGAGAAATAATAAAGATCAGAGCAGAAATAATATAGAACCTAAAAAACTGTAGAGCAGATCAACAAAACCAAGAGTTGGTTTTTTAAAAAAATAAAATTGACAAACATCTAGCCAGGCTTCTCAAAAAGAAAAGGGACATGACCCAAATAGATAAAACCATGAATGAAAATGGAATTATTACAACCAATCCCTCAGAGATACCAACAATTATCAGGGAATACTATGAAAAATTATATGCCAGCAAATTGGACAACCTGGAAGAAATGGACAAATTCCTAAACACCCACACTCTTCCAAAACTCAATCAGGAGGAAATAGAAAGCTTGAACAGACCCATAACCAGCGAAGAAATTGACTCTGTTATCAAAAATCTCCCAATAAGAGTCCAGGACCAGATGGTTTCCCAGGGGAGTTCTACCAGACGTTTAAAGCAGAGATAATACCTATCCTTCTCAAGCTATTCCAAGAAATAAAAAGGTAAGGAAAACTTCCAGACTCATTCTATGAAGCCAGTATTACTTTGATTCTTAAACCAGACAGAGACCCAGTAAAAAAAGACAACTACAGGCCAATATCCCTGATGAATATGGATGCAAAAATTCTCAATAAGATACTAGCAAATCGAATTCAATGGCATATAAAAAGAATTATTCACCATGATCAAGTGGGATTCATTCCTGGGATGCAGGGCTGGTTCAACATTCACAAATCAATCAACGTGATACATCACATTAACAAAAAAAAAAAAGAGAAGAACCATATGATCCTGTCAATCGATGCAGAAAAGGCCTTTGACAAAATCCAGCACCCTTTCTTAATAAAAACCCTTGAGAAAGTCGGGATAGAAGGAACATACTTAAAGATCATAAAAGCCATTTATGAAAAGCCCACAGCTAACATCATCCTCAACGGGGAAAAACTGAGAGCTTTTTCCCTGAGACCAGGAACACGACAGGGATGCCCACTATCACCGCGGTTGTTTAACATAGTGCTGGAAGTTCTAGCATCAGCAATCAGACAACAAAAGGAAATGAAAGGCATCAAAATTGAGAAAGATGAAGTCAAGCTTTCGCTTTTTGCAGATGTCATGATATTATACATGGAAAATCCAATAGATCCACCAAAAGTCTGCTAGAACTGATACATGAATTCAGCAAAGTTGCAGGATACCAAATCAATGTACAGAAGTCAATTTCATGCTTATACACTAATAATGAAGCAACAGAAAGACAAATAAAGACATTGTTCCCATTCACAATCGCACCAAGAGGCATAAAATACCTAGGAATAAATCTAACCAAAGATGTAAAAGATCTGTATGCTGAAAACTATAGAAAGCTTATGAAGGTAATTGAAGAAGATATAAAGAAATGGAAAGACATTCCTTGCTCATGGGTTGGAAGAATAAATATAGTCAAAATGTCAATACTACCCAAAGCTATCTACACATTCAATGCAATCCCACTCAAAATTGCACCAGCATTCTTCTCGAAACTAGAACAAGCAATCCTAAAATTCCTATGGAACCACAAAAGGCCCCGAATAGCCAAAGTAATTTTGAAGAAGAAGACCAAAGCAGGAGGCATCACAATCCCAGACTTTCGCCTCTACTACCAAGCTGTAATCATCAAGACAGCATGGTATTGGCATAAAAACAGACCAATGGAATGGAATAGAAACCCCAGAACCAGACCCACAAACGTATGGTGAACTCATCTTAGACAAAGCAGGAAAGAACATCCAATGGAAAAAAGTCTCTTTAACAAATGGTGCTGGAAGAACTGGACAGAGACATGCAGAAGGTTGGAAATAGACCACTTTCTCACACCATTCACAAAAATAAACTCAAAATGGATAAAGGACCTGAATGTGAGACAGGAAACCATCAAAACCTTAGAGGAGAAGGCAGGAAAAGCCTCTCTGACCTCAGTCGTAGCAATCTCTTACTCGGCACATCCCCAAAGGCAAGGGAATTAAAAGCAAAAGTGAATTACTGGGACCTTATGAAGATAAAAAGCTTCTCTGCACAGCAAAGGAAACAACCAACAAAACTAAAAGGCAACCAACGGAATGGGAAAAGAGATTGGCAAATGACATATCGGACAAAAGGCTAATATCCAAAATCTATAAAGAGCTCACCAAACTCCACACCCGAAAAACAAATAACCCAGTGAAGAATTGGGCAGAAAACATGAATAGACACTTCTCTAAAGAAGACATCCGGATGGCCAACAGGCACATGAAAAGATGTTCAACGTCGCTCCTTATCAGGGAAATACAAATCAAAACCGCACTCAGATATGACGTCACGCCAGTCAGAGGGGCCAAAATGAACAAATCAGGAGACTATAGATGCTGGAGAGGATGTGAAGAAACGGGAACCCTCTTGCACTGTTGGTGGGAATGCAAATTGGTCAGCCGCTCTGGAAAGCAGTGTGGAGGTTCCTCAGAAAATTAAAAATAGACCTACCCTATGACCCAGCAATAGCACTGCTAGGAATTTATCCAAGGGATACAGGAGTACTGATGCATAGGGGCACTTGTACCCCAATGTTTACAGCAGCACTCTCAACAATAGCCAAAATATGGAAAGAGCCTAAATGTCCATCAACTGATGAATGGATAAAGAAATTGTGGTTTATATACACAATGGATACTACATGGCAATGAGAAAAAATGAAATATGGCCTTTTGTAGCAACGTGAATGGAACTGGAGAGTGTGATGCTAAGTGAAATAAGCCATACAGAGAAAGACAGATACCATATGGTTTCACTCTTATGTGGATCCTGAGAAACGTAATAGAAACCCGTGGGGGAGGGGAAGGAAAAAAAAAAAAAGAGTTTAGAGTGGAAGAGAGCCAAAGCATAAGAGACTGTTAAAAACTGAGAACAAACTGAGGGTTGATGGGGGGTGGGAGGGAGGGGAGGGTGGGTGATGTGTATTGAGGAGGGAACCTTTTGGGATGAGCACTGGGTGTTGTATGGAAACCAATTAGACAGTAAATTTCATACATTAAAAAAAATAAATAAATAAAAGGAAGAATAAATATTGTTAAAATGTTAATACTACCCAAAGATATGTACACATTCAATGTAATCCCAATCAATATTGCACCAGCATTCTTCTCGAAGCTAGAACAACCAATCCTAAAATTTTATGGACCCACAAAAGACCCTGAATAGCCAAAGTAATTTTGAAGAGGACCAAAGTGGGAGGCATCACAGTCCCAGACTTTAGCCTCTACTACAAACCTGTAATCATCATGACTGCATGGTATTGGCACCAAAATAGACACATAGACCAAAGGAATAAAATAGAAACCCCAGAATTAGACCCACAAAAGGATGGCCAACTCATCTTTGACCAAGCAAGAAAGAATATCCAATGGAAAAAAGACAGTGTCTTTAACAAACGGTGCTGGGAGAACTGCACAGCAACATGCAGAAAGATGAAACTAGACCACTTTCTTACACCATTCACAAGAACAAACTCAAAATGGATAAAAGACCTGAATGTGAGACAGGAAAGCATCAAAACCCTAGAGGAGAAAGCAGGAAAAAACCTCTCTGACCTCAGCCACAGCAATTTTTTACTTGACACATCGCCAAAGGCAAGGGAATTAAAAGCAAAAAGGAACTATTGGGATCTTATGAAGATAAAAAGCTTCTGCACTGCCAAGGAAACAATCAACAAATCTAAAAGGCAACCAACGGAATGGGAAAAGAGATTGGCAAATGACATATCGGACAAAGGGCTAGTATCCAAAATCTATAAAGAGCTCACCAAACTCCACACCCGAAAAACAAATAATCCAATGAAGAAATGGACAGAAAGCATGAATAGACACTTCTCTAAAGAAGACATCCAGATGGCCAACAGGCACGTGAAAAGATGCTCAACGTCGCTCCTCATCAGGGAAATACAAATCAAAACCACACTCAGATATGACGTCACGTCAGTCAGAGTGGCTAAAATGAACAAATCAGGAGACTATAGATGCTGGCGAGGATGTGGAGAAACAGGAACCCCTTGCACTGCTGGGGGGAATGAATCCTGGTGTAGCCGCTCTGGAAAACAGTGTGGAGGCTCCTCAGAAAATTAAAAATAGAATTACGCTATGACCAAGCAATAGCACTGCTAGGAATTTACCCAAGGGATACGGGAGTGCTGATGCATAGGGGCACTTGTACCCCAATGTTTATAGCAGCACTTTCAACAATAGCCAAATTATGGAAAGACCCTAAACGTCCATCAACTGTTGAATGGCTAAAGCAATTGTGGTTTATATACACAATGGAATACTACGTGACAATGAGAAAGGATGAAATATGGCCTTTTGTAGCAACGTGGATGCAACTGGAGAGTGTGATGCTAAGTGAAATAAGTCTTAAAGAGAAAGACTGATACCATATGTTTTCACTCTTATGTGGATCCTGAGAAACTTAACAGAAGACCATGTGGGAGGGGAAGGGGAAAAAAAGTTACAGAGAGGGAATGAGGCAAACCATGTGAGACTCTTAAAAACTGAGAACAAAAAACTGAGGTTTGATGGGGGGTGGCAGGGAGGGGAGAGTGGGTGATGGGTGTTGAGGAGAGCACCTCTTGGGATAAGCACTGGGTGTTGTATGGAAACCAGTTTGACAATAAATTTCATATTAAAAAAGATAATAATAATAAAAAGTTCTCGAGATAGTGTCTCAGCAGATTTTCAGGGATTATGGAAAATCACTACACATCTGGCACCAGGCTTCGTCCTCAACGACCTTGCGCCACTACCAGTGAATGTGGCTGACTTCCGGGGTCTGCTGGGACCAGGTGGCTCCAACAGTCTCTACCAAATGTCCTTGCAGCAGTGGAATTGCTTTTCCCCATGTGGCCCGAGGACCTCCCAGACCCCACTCTGCTCCTGGGGATTCGCCCTTCCCATCGGAGCACCACCAGGTATGGAGCTGCAGAGTTGCAGACTTTGTGCTTCCCTTGTTTACAGTCTTAATGGAATTTAAACCCTCTCCTTTCTCTTTTTTTAGTTTAGTCCCTGTGGCTGTTTCCAATTTTCCACTTTCTCTCCAGCTGCTTTGGGGGAGGGGTGCTTTTCCTGTATTTTACTCCCCACCCCCCGCCCCGTCTCTGTCCTCTCTCCACCCGCAAAACACCTCCCTTCCCAAGGCTTCTCACTCCCCAAGTTCACCTCTCTGTGCCACGTACCTGCTGAATTCTGGGTGCAGGTTGTGCAGATTGTTGTGTTAATCCTCCAGTCAGTTTTCTAGGTGTGTGGGATGGTTCAGTGTTGGTCTGGCTGTATTTCATGGACATGAGACACACAAAAAACTTCCATGCTGTTCTGCCATCTTCTGTCCTAAGAAACTCTTAATTAACCTGAGGTTGAATTTTTTTCTCCCATGCAGTCTTCTAAAACCTGTAAGTTTACATTGAATTCTACACTCCAAGGCAAGTTAATCTTTTTTAGATGGCTTGAATTCCTTCCTTTAAGTTTTTGCATATAAGTGTCTAATGATTCCCGTATCACTTGCTGAAAGCAACATTGTCCTATTGAAATATCATTGGCGCTTTTGCCAAAAGTCAATTGACACTTTATTTGTCAATCTATTTCTAAACTCTCTATGCTGTTCCATTGATCTGAGTAACTATCTTCTTTCATCAGTTTCTTTTATCTTAAGTAGGGTTCATGCTCAGCGTGGAGCCCAGTGTGGGGCTGGAACTCATGAACCTGAGATATGACATGAGCTGAGATCGAGTCAGACACTTAACCCACTGAGCTACCCAGGTGTCCTACAGATATCTTGATTATTGTGCCCTTGTGCTAGTCTTCAAGTATCGTAATTTGTGTTCTCCTACTTTGTTCTTTCTCCAGTTTCCATTGACTTTTTTTTTTAAAAGTTCAGGTAGTGACCATATTTAATTAGAATTAGAATACCCAGTTAAAGGAATCTGGGCTCCTTGCAGAAATAGTTGATTATAAGTCAGAGGTAGGACACATGCAAGGTGAGCCTGGAACATGTGTACTGCTAGAAAAGAGGGGACTACTTAACATAATGTGGGATGGTCAAACGGATCGAGAGACCAGACGAACGAATTCCCAATGGCTAAAGCAACAGCAATTTAAGCAACAAAATAAATAACAAAATAAATAAAGTGCCATTGTACTATAAACCAAAATAAAAAATAAATATCCATCAGCCCATACCAGGATAAAAGAATTGATCAAATAAATACATGGGGGCAATGAGACAAAATTTGCATGCAGAATTCCAAATACAGCTCCAGGTATCATTCTACTCCTGCTTCAAGGAGACGGGTATAACTCCTCGCTCTCTAAGTACGCACTGCACATAATGATTTCCTTCCAAAAACTCATTACAGAATCATATGGAAGGGAAAACAAAGAATAACTTTACAATGGAACACTTGGCAAATAGTACCGGACTGAAGAAAGTTATCATCAACAGTGACAGGCCATATTCATAGCATGCGCTCTTGATATAATAATGTGATAAAAGTGACTCTGGGCCTGTGTGGGCTTCCTCCCCAAATATATGATCCCGGTCTACGCATGAGAAAAATACCAGACCAATCTCAACTGAAGGATATATTTTTTTAAGTACCTAGAAAGTCCTCCTCAAAACTATTCACATCACCAAGAACAAGGAAAATCTGTAACACCCAGGGGGAACTTAAGAACACATGACAGCTAACTGTGCTGTGGTAACACGGATGGGATCCTGGAATAGAAAATCTGAGTAAAGTATGCATGTTAAATCATAGATATATCACTTTTGTTTCTGAATTGTAACAAATATACACTATTAAGATAGCATGTTGATATAAGAGTACAGTGTATTTGGGAACTCTGTACTATCTTTGCATTTTCTTTCTGTACATTTAAAATTGTCCTAAAAATAACCTGTATTTAAAAAAGTAAAATCAGCATGTAGGTGACGACCAAAAAGGAAAAAATCTTACTTGGTTTTGGATTTGAATTGATTTAATCTTAGATCAACTTGGAGATATCACCATTTTGAAGCCTCCCATCTCGGACCATAGATAGTAGAGTTATCAACTTACTTGTCTTAATTTCTCTTATGAGTATTTCATAATTTTCAGCACATAGATGGTACATACATTTTGGCACATATACACTATTAATTTACTGTGATACTGCAACCAAATCAACATGAGTTTGCTCCTTGGTGAGTCACAGAAAGGAACTACACCATGTGAGTTGTCACAAAAAGGAAACTTTATTTGCAGCAAATGAGGAGATCGTGGGGAGTAACTTCCAAAGCCATGACTCCCGAAGCAGCGGTGAATAGGTTCCTTTTTTCATGTGAAAAAATGTTTAATGTTTTTTATTTTTGAAAGAGAGAGAAAGCAGAGTGTAACCAGGGGCGGGAGGGGCAGAGAGCGAGAGGGAGACACAGAACTCGAAGCAGGCTCTAGGCTCCGAGCTGTCAGCAGAGAGCCCTACTAGGAGCTCGAATTCACAATTCATGAGATCATGACCTGAGCCAAAGCGGGACGCTCGGCAGACTGAGCCACCCGGGTGCCCCTCCTTTTTTTTTTTTTTTTTTTTTTTTTTTTTTTGAATTAGGATGAAAAAGAGGATCCACCTCGCCATAGATAGAGGAGGACATGACGTGAAACATGCAACTTAAGCAAACAGGTCTCCACGCACACTGTGTGCTGTGTAAGTAAGGCTTGTGATAAGGCTCCTGCTCCTCCCTGGTTCGAGATTTTAGAATTATAATGAGGTAAAGGTATCATCAATCACTCTAGAGGTCACTCCATGGTCCAACTGAGCATGTGTGAGTCAGGATGACACTCAAACTGTCCCCGGGGGATCTGGGCAGGTTGAAGCTTTTGTCAAGAGAATCACTAATGTTTGAGGGATGCTATTGCTTTCCACTTGCCAGACTTAAGAGAGACACTGGCAAGAGGATTTGCTTAAGGAAAAATGTGGGAAAAAGGTGGGGGAGTCTAAGGTGGTAGGCAGTAAAGGTCACATCTTGGGGTCTAGCAGGTGACAATACTAACGTAAATGATATTTTTGTTTATTTCAATTTCCAAAAGCTTATTTTTAGCACATAGACACATTACTGAATTTTAACATACTGTCCTTGATCTGGAAACTTATGTCTTTGCAACTGGAGGTCGTTCCCTTTTGCATTCCAATCTGTATCACTTTTTTATTTCTTGCATATCGAACTGAAATGGACTCCCTTGGGATGGTGAAGAGGTGTGATGAGTCCAGATATCTTTGCTTCTTTACCGGTGTTAAGGGAAAGCACTCAATCTGTCGCTGCTGAGTAGATTACTAACTGGAGGGTTTGTTTCTTTCTAATGTCATTATCATATGGAGGAAAACCTCACTTACTCCTACTTTACTTATTCCTAGTTTACTGAGACCATTTGTCATGAAATGATGGCGACTTTGAGGTGCTTTATCTGCATCTACTAAGGCTATCATGTGGCTTTCCTTCCTCAGCCTATCAATCAAGTAAATCACCCCAATTCATTAATCTTTCACATGTGGAATAAACCCACTCCATCGTGATATATAATCTTCTCAATAAATTGCTCCATGCAATTCGATGTGCAACTATTTGTTAGGAATTTTTGCTTGTTTTGTGCACATGGGCTGTGGATTCTTGGCTATCTGGTTTCACTATCCAAGTAACACTGGCCTCACAGAATAATTTGGAACATTTTCAATTTTCTTCTGTCTCCTGGATCACTTTTTTTTCCCTTTTAAATTTGACTCTTTATTCAGTAAATATTTACAGAATTCACCAGCGAACCCATCTGAGGTTCTCTCTGGAGTGTTTTAACTACAAATTGAATAACTCATTTTAGATATACAACGAGTTCAAGTTTTCAAATTCTTCTTAAGTGTGTTTTGAAAGATCAATTCTTTCAAGAAATCAATGCCTTTCAGGTTTTAGAATTCAATGGCAAAAAATTCTTCATCATGTTCCCTTATAATCATCAGTAAATCCTTCAATGTCTGTAATAATGCTGCTCATTCATGTTTCAATTTGGTCATTTAGGCCTATTCTTGATCGGTCCAGCTGGAGGTTTATCACTGTGGTCGGCCTTTTCAAAACTCACTGCTACATTTATTTTATTATTTCTTTTATTTCCAACTTCACTGATTTCTGCATTTCATTTTATGATTTCCACCTTAATTTGATTTGGGTTTTATTTCTTTTCCTCATTCTACTTTCTCAAGGGAGAAGTTGTGATTGTTGATTGAAAACGTGCTTCCCATGGAAGCATTCTCCCTGTAAACACTGATTGAACTCAGCCTCCACATATTTTGATCTCTTGGTGATTTGCTTTCATCCAGTTCAAACTATGCCAAATTTATCCTTTAAAACAAACAACGGCAGGGACACCTGGGTGGCTCAGTCTGTTGAGCGTCCGACTTTGGCTCAGGTCACGATCTTGCGGTCTGTGAGTTCGAGCCCCGCGTCAGGCTCTCTGCTGACTGCTCAGAGCCTGGAGCCTGTTTCACATTCTGTGTCTCCCTCTCTCTCTGACCCTCCCCCGTTCATGCTCTGTCTCTCTCTGTCTCAAAAATAAATAAACGTTAAAAAAAAAACAAATAAAAAAATGGCAAAAACATTTTTTAAAGTTTCTCATGACTTTCTCTGAGGCGAGGAAGAATTTAGTCCAACAAAGTAAACTAAAGAGTTTCAAATGGAGCTTGACCTTGCCACCTCACGTTTAAACTTCTCGCCTCCAAAATCATGAAAAAATAAATGTATGTTGTCCAAAGACACCCAGGTTGTGGTAGTTGTCATGGCAGCCCAAGGGGTCACTACAACACCCTGTAACCAGCACCCAGATTAGTAAACTCCATAATATCAGCACCTGAGAAATGCACCTTGGACATGGTTTCTTTCCAAGCATAACGTTGCACCATGGTAAAGACTAGTCATTTCCCATTACTATTCGTTTTAGGAATAAATCCATGTGGCAGGAAATTTTGTCCCTATTTCTAATAGCATAGGTTAGACTTACCTGGTGTAGAACCTTATAAATAACTGGAACGTTACAGGAGGAGCGATTTTGTGTCTGGGGTTTTTTTGCTCAAACTTACGTTTGTGATATTAATCCATAAAGACACAAACAGACACTTTAAATGAAAGGAAATACCATAAACAAATGCTCAGAGACACAAATAACAGGACATCGTAAATTGAAGTGAATCAAATAAACATTTTTATAATTGGTGAAGATTTTATTGGCAAAATCAAACAGACTGATAACACGTTGCGGTGGTAACCAAGAGAGGAAGCAGGAATTCTTGAATGCTGCTGACTGCAGATAGAGATGTAGAGCATCTATTGTAAATTCAACGTCTATGCAATTTCATGTGGACATATTTTGACATAGAAATGACACTGCTAGACATTTACCCTATGTATACGCTCTATGGCAAGTAATACAGTATTAAGTGCTTTCATTCACACAATTCTAAAATTCTGGGACAAACCTAAACGTCCACTGGAAATAAAACATTTATCAGTGTGACATTTGCAGAAATTTATACAAAGTAATGCAGCTACCTATGTACTGATATGGAACACACGTGTGGTACATTTTCAACAGAAACATAAAGGATCGTTACTGTCGTTTGTAGCCACATAAGATTTTGTTTAGCAGACGGCCTGTGTATACTTGTACTTTACTAGAATACCTCTGGAATACTATATAAACCAGTTACATGTGTACCTTTGAGGTGGCAACTAGGTGAATACAGCACAAGATGGGTTGAGAAGATGTGTTCATCGTTTAGGACCTCTTACACTGTGAACATTGCAAATGTATTCACTACCTATTTAAATCAAGATCATTTAGTTATATTCTAAATGTAAAGTCTTACACTGAAACTTTTTTCACATTCTCTGGTGGAATGATTCTTGAAATTTCAAAAAAAAAAAAAGGTTCATTTTTGGATGGATGATTTTACTATTTCTAAAACTTACTCTTTTATCCATGCTGAAGGATATTTGAAAGATTATAATCCTTCATACACCATGCATAGTTGACTAATTTGAGAGAATACCCTGTATTTTTCCTTACAGCTGTCAAAGAATGAAAATAGTGAACACTTGATCACAGCACTTTAATTATCAGGGCCAGAGAACTCCTTTTCACAAATGTAACGGAAACGGTTACTACAGTCAACAGTATAAATTGTTGATGGTCTCATGTGTCCACATTTCACAGGAGATAAGCTCTGTTGGAAATTCCTGCACCAGAAAATTAATTCATTTCAGAAAGACATTTCTCAGGCAAAATTTATCACAAATTGAAAACATATGTGCACTTATTTCAATGGCCTTACAAATGTTGAGAGGGTCATATAGCGTTAAGATTAGGAAGCGTAATTGTATCTAAACCTAATTAAATGTTACCAATGGACCATTGGAACTAGTGAAGAAGTACAAAGGGTAGTATAGACTGGAAGGTCTAGGGAGTTATAGATATACACTTGAAATATGCTCCTAAGACTCCTGACACGTCTGGGAAGTGATCAAATAATGTTCGGGAAGTGATACACTGAAATTACATATAAACATATCTCCAAGTGCTTATAATTCAGACTGATGTGCCCAGAGCAAGCAATTCCACTGCTAGCCTCACTTTGAGGAAAAAGGGTGCTGATTTGCCTTTAAGATAGTGTGCACTTTTTCTCCACTGAGCCTAATGTCTTCGACACCAAACGAAGCATTAGACTTCGGTGAAATTGGGCAATGAGAAGGAGGTACCTGGATTTTAAATGTGAAGGCTGGGCTACACTGTCCAGAAAAAAAATGTTTCTTAGTTTTAATTTTCACCCAAATCCTCAGGAATCTGATGGGAAGTAACCATTTCAAGAAATAAAATGGAGGTGTCCCCAAATTTTTATAGTCAGCTGTTATTTCAGTAGAACTTCTTTGCAGGGGGTTCCATTGCCTTCCCTGACGCGTTATGGGTTTATTTCTGTCTCTTGAAACACTTTTCCGGGTGATGTTTTCTGGTTATCCTCTTGTCCACTTAACATGACCTTCCACATGAGGGTGTCCGAGGGCTCAGCCCTTAGATTCCCGAGAATCATCCCAGCCTCGCACTTGTCACACTGTCTATCCACTGCTGCAGACATTTGCATCCCAGGCACAAACCTCTCACCTGATCGGCATGATCATCTATCACAAGTCCCATGCGACACCCCCGTACATACCTAAATGCTTTAACAGTTTTACTACCAATGTATCTAAAACTGAATTCCAAATATGCCCTATTAACGTTAATGGAAACGTCATTCTTACCACTCCTGGACCAAAAACCTGACACCATCCCTGACTTGTCCGTCTCACACACATGTTTGGAACAAGTGTAGAATCTGGCCACTTAGCCATCTCAGCTCAACAGACTGTCCAGAGTGCGTCTCCAAAGCAGGAGCCAGACTTTGTCCCTCCTCCGCTTAAAGCCTCTATGAGAAGGCTATATGAGAAGTCATATCTTCTCATGACCCTCATGAGCCAATCCAAGGTCTTACATTTTTCTGATCCCCACATGCTCTCACCGTCGTTCCCTCTCTGACTTACTTTTCTCCCACCTCGTTCCCCTTGCTCCAGTCCCAGGCCCTCTTGCTATTTCCTCAGGGATGCTAAGGACACTCCTACTGCTGGGATGCATTTGTATCAGCTAATCCACATGCCCTGCTCACTCAACATGCTGTACGAACTTCATTTCTCATGGAGTCTGTCCTGACCACTCCACTGAAAGCAGTGAAACCTCTCCCTCTTACCTTCATACACAAAAGACACTTTGCACTGTAGAAAAAGGAAAGATTTCACATCACTCCATAGCATATATCACCCCCTAATGAGCCATGTAATTCACTTGGCACGTTGAGATTGTCGTCGCTCATCACCAAGAGCTCCATCAAGCCTGCATTGGAATGTACTATCCACAACGGCAGAAGACTGTAGCGTGTTTCATTCACCACTATAGCTTCAGTGACTAGAAGGATGCCTGGCACATTGTGGGCCATCAATAAACAGCATGTTAAATACCCCATGTTTCCCATAATATCCGCCAGTTATCTGGATTTATTTACAACGGATCACTTTTCTTCATTTTCTAAACTACTTTCGTAACATCAAATGACAAATACATGTGATTTATTAATGAAACAAGGCTAGCAGTAATTCTTGCGGAATTGTGCTAAATAATAGCATGAAAGATATTAAATACCACATTAGAGTTGCAAGATTACTAAATGACTCCTTTGGAAAAAGCTCTTTTGTTGTTTTTCTCGAATGATACCAAGCAAACAGGTACAAATTTCATGTACAGAGGAGGCTGGCTGTAACCACTTTCCTCTCCTCATTACCTTTTACCATTTCCTGCAACCATATCTGTGGACATGCTTGTATCATAGGACATACAAGATACAAAAGCAAAATGCCATTTCACTAGGTTTGGCAGGACTTTCCATTAAAGAACATGGAATAGATCATGCTCTTTGGGTCTAGTGAGGTCTCAGATTTGCATTCGGTTGCCAACCTAAGAAGCGAGATCAAATGGAATGAACAATATTCCTTAAGTCCCCAAGGATCTTTTCCTCTTCACCAATAACCTACCACTCCGTTACTGAGCAGTAAAGGGAGAAAGGCCATGAAATGAAAAATTACAGCTTCTGAGATAGGGGTGAGCCATCCAGCCATTGCCAGGGATACCTGCTTTCTTGAACCCTACTTAATCCAATCCAATGATTGTGTTTTTTGATTGAATAAGGACCTGTGAGAAAATTGGAATTATTAGTATTATTCACAGCATCAGTGAAAACATCTTACCCACAGAGGACTCATCAATAAAATACTGGGCACTTTTATCTTCAAACACTTTTATGATAAATGGAAGTGGCAGGCTCATTTCTCCATGGGGTAGAGAAGACACAGGAGTCGAAATGCTTCAATGAAGGAATCACTCAAGTCTCTGTGACTGGATCCAAGATATCAGCAAAGGGGCAGGATGGACTTAGAAATAAACAAATCTTCCCATACGATAAAGTAGATAGATAAATATGATGGCAAAGTCAGGAAATTTCCTCATCCTAAGACACCTTAAAGCATGTGAAAAGACAGGGCGCCTGGGTGGCTCAGTCGGTTAAGGGTCCGACTTCAGCTCAGGTCACGATCTGGCGCTCCGTGAGTTCGAGCCCCGCGTCGGGCTCTGGGCTGATGGCTCCGAGCCTGGAGCCTGCTTCCGATTGTGTGTCTCCCTCTCTCTCTGCTGCTCCCTTGTTCATGCTCTGTCTCTCTCTGTCTCAAAAATAAATAAACGTTAAAAAAATTAAGAAAAAAAAAGCATGTGAAAAGACAAGCCTTGTCTGGAGATATATGCAATAATTTACAGAACAAAAATACGTATTTTTAGAAATAAACAAGGGAAAAGATTACACAATAAGAAAAAAAGGCACAACAAACGAGAACATATTTCAAATAAATGGGGAGTATAGCCAAGAAATAAAGATGCCAAGCTCACTAGAGATCATGAAAATTCAAATCAAAGCCACCAGGGTATATTTTACTAGTATTGAATTGGCAGAAATTAAAAATAACAGCACCAAGTTTGTGGGATGGTTGATATCAAATCCATCTTTCAAAATATTGCTAAAATCATTTTGAAATGTAATTTTAAAATATCTCATGAAAATGGACCTTTAGGAACCCTGTCCCCAATGATTTCACTCCTACGATGATTTGTGATCAAGAGAAGTGAGGACACACAAGAGAGTTTTGCACTGAGACACGTCTAAGAATGATTCATGAAGGACTATTCCTAACCACAAAAGGTGGAAACAACCCAAACTTCCATCTTCTAGAGATTCTTAGCCACGCTGGGGAATATTATACAGCAGTGAAAATGAAGAGACTATAGCTACAAGCGGTCAAACTCTGTATCCCATTAATTTGCTCTACACACCTAAGGAAATAAAACTGCCGTGAGAATTTTCCTTCTGTATGCAGTGGCTATCATACAGTCTGTGTTAACAGTGTGGGCACTGAATAATGCATGCAGGGTCTAAAATATCTCTACCATAAAAATTCTGTAAGTTCTTTGTAATCACTATTCCAATTGGCATATTGAATGGAAAGTAACAAGTTAATATCCTTTGCTATAAGCAATGTAATTGAATCTCTCTCAGCCTCTCTCTCTCTCTCTAACACAAAGGCATCCAAAAACACACACATGCATCAATATCTCTTCACAGTAATTACATTGTATCAGAAAAATTTGAGGAGTGTATAGTTAGTGCCTAAGGAAAACGAATGGGAATTATAGAATTGCGACCAAATAGATGTTATCATTTCTAAGTCTCCAAATCAACACTGATGTTAAATGTCCCTTGATTCTTTCACTCACATAATTTTGCTAGATGCTAGGGGTATGCATAGGTATCAAAGCCAATTTCAGATTTCAGTACCAATGGACTTAAGCCCCTGCTGTCATTACACTCCTGGGTTGGTAAAGCAGCAAAACATGGGAAATCCTAAACCATCAGTGTAAGAGTAATGCTTTTCTGTAGCAAAGCTAATCTCCAGTTCAGAGAGTGTATCAACAGCCCAGTTCAGATACTGACAGCCAAGTTCTCATCAAATGAGGTGCTAGACTATGAAACTCAGATTTTGCTCTAAACAATGGCAAAAGTCTCAGGGAACGTCAAAGGCTCTAGATAGTTCCTGGAAACACAGGGATAACAAGTATAAGAAGCTTCATTGAAACTCTGAGGTCCATAAACTTCAATGGCAGGACTGAAACTGAAGAACACTGAATTGGAAATGACAGGGGAAATACGGATTAAAAATAAACTTAATGTGTGAAAGAAGAAAACTCCAACCATTTGGAAGTTGATTGATAACAGCTGAGGTTGAAAATAATCGAGGTACTTATTAGGTCCTGGATTTTTAGGTCCTGGATTATTAGGTCCTGGATTATTGGTCCTTGATTTTTAAAATTTGCTTGAACCAATGTGCTAATGTGTACTTCATTTGTTTCTCATACTTATGAGTGAATCATTCATATTCATATCAGTATTTTAATAAGAATTTTATAAACAAGAAACACAGGGCTCTTTTTGTTTGTTTCTTTGGTTTTTTTTTTTTTAGATAAACTTTACATGCAACGTGGGGTTGAACTCACAGATCAAGAGGCACATGGCCCACCAACTAGGCCAACCACATGCCCCTGAGTATTGGCCTGGTTTGGGTTTTATTTTGTTTTCCTTTTTGAAAACATAGGGCTTTTAACTCATCCTTCACAAGACACTAATAGAAATATCACTGCTAGAACTAGATCGTGTAACTAGAACTCAGTGCCTACATGGACTATTTATGGAATCATTAGAAGGAACCCCACAGAATCCATTCTACTGACTTCATATTGCCAAACATTAAAAGTAATGGCAAATGTGATCTACATTTTCTCTTCTAGAAAAGAGATGCTCTCTCTGTCATTCTGGATTATAAGCAAAAGGAAAAAAATCATTTCCAAAGAATCATTCCAGGGTGCCTGGGTGACTCCATCGGTTGAGTGTCTGATTTTGGCTCAGGTCATGATCACACGGTATGTGAGTTTGAGCCCCACGTCGGACTCTGTGCTGACAGGTAAGAGCCTGGAGCCTGCTTCACATTCTGTCTTCCTCTCTCTCTGCCCCAATCCCACTCGCACTCTGTCTCTCTCTGTCTCTTACAAAGTGAATAAATGTTAAAAAAAATAAGTAAATAAAAAGAAGCATTCTAGCTACATTCAACCTCTTCATTTTTCAACCTCTTTTCCCATGGCCATGAAGGGAGAGACTCATCTTTCCTTTGAAGTTGAATCCCTCCCATATACTGATGAAGGAACAATAGAACTCAGTACAATGAGAAATTATCTCTTTAGAGTGCTCATACCCTTGAAGCCGTTGTTCTTTTGCCCTGTATTAGCCCTGAGAAGGTAATGCTGAGCCGTCTGAAGCATACTAAGTGTTAAGATGCAATATATACAATACTAAAGACTGAAAATCATTCCATGGCATGCCCAGAAGAGCAGTTCTTCTTGATTTAAAACAATGGTTCTTCTTGGTCACTGTTACACCTATGTCTCTTCCACAGAGAAATCTGCGCCAGTTAACAAAGTGCTTCAAAGCAACATGCCAAATAATACCGGAGGAAGTCGAAATAATTGTCTGAACCCCAGACATGCTTTGCATACTCATAGCATTTACATCAGGTTTAGGAAAGTAGACATACTTGCTCCTCTTTAGTATCAATCTTCAGGAGACTGGACTGCAGATCTTGGCATGACACCATGCTCCTCTCCCAAGTTTTCTCCTCTTTTGAAAAGTGGTAACAGCTTTTTCCACAGCAGTACCAGTTTCCTTGAAATGTGTCATCGTCTTCATTCCATGCTCATGGATTGGAAAACAAACATTGTTAAAATCCTGACACTACCCAAAGCAATCTACACATTCGATGCAATTTCTATCAAAATAACACCAGCGTTCTTCACAGAGCTAGAACAAACCCAAAATTTGTACGGAACCACAAAGGACACTGAGTAGCCAAAGGAATGTTAAAAAAGAAAACCAAAGCTGGACACATCACAATCCTGGATCAAGCTGTTCTACAAAGCTGTTTTCACCAAAACAGTATGGTACTGGCACAAAAGTAGACACATAGATCAACGAACAGAACGGAGAACCCAGAAATGGACCCACAAATGTACAGCCAGCTAATCTTTGACCAAGCAGGAAACAATATCCAAAGGAAAGAAGACAGTCTCTTCAGCAAATGGTGTTGGGAAAACGGGACAGCAACATGTAGAAGAATGAACCTGGACCACATTCTTATGCCATACACAAAAACAACTCAAAATGGATGACAGATCTAAATGTCAAAACCATCTAAATCCTAGAGTAGAAAACAGGCAACAATCTCTTTGACCTCACTCACAGGAACTTCTTACTTAAATGAAGACATGTCTTCAGGGGCAAGAGAAACAAAAGCAAAAACGAACTATTGGGACCTCATCAAGATAAAAACCTTCTGCACCGCGAAGGAAACAATCAGCAAAACTAAAAGGTAACCGACAGAATGGAAGAAAATATTTGCAAATGACATATCCGATAAAGGATTAGTATCCAAAATCTATAAAGAGCTTATGGAACTCAACACTCAAAAGGCAAATAATCCAATGAAGAAAGAGACAAAAGACATGAACAGACACTTTTCCAAAGGAGACATCCACATGGCCTACAGACACATGAAAAGATGCTCCACATCACTCATCATCAGGGAAATACAAATCAAAACCACAATGAGATACCACCTCACACCTGTCAGAATGGCTAAAATGAACAATTTGGGCAAGAACAGATGTTGGCAAGGATGTGGATAAAGGGGAACATTTTTGCACTGCTGGTGGGAATGCAAGCAGGTGCAGTCACTCTGGAAAACATCATGGCTGTTTCTTAAAAAATGAAACATAGAGCTACCCTATAATTAGAAACAATAATGGCACTACTAGGTATTTGCCCAAAGGACACACAAATGCTAATATGAAGTGTCACATGCACCCCAATGTTTTGCACCAGTTTCAATAATAGCTAAATCATGGAAAGAGCCCAAATGGCCATCACCGATGAATGGGTAAAGACGGTATATTCTACAATGGAATATCACTCAGCCATCAGAAGGAATGAAGTCTTGCATTTGTAACAATGTGGGTGCAAGTAGAGTGTATCGTGGTAAGCAAAATCAGTCAGAGAAAGAGAAATATAAGATTTCACTCATATGTGGAATTTAAGAAACAAATTAGATAAACATAGGGGAAGATAAGGAAAAACAAGCTAAAAACATAAAGGGAGGAAAACCGTAAGAAGCAAACCAGAAGAAACTCTTCAATACAGAGAAAAAACTGAGGGTTGCTGGAGGGCTGTTGGCTGAGAGGAGGGCCAAATGGGTGATGGGCATTAAGGGGGACACCTGTGGGGATGAGCACTAGGTGTTGTATATAAGTGACGATTTCCTAAATTCTACTCCTGAATGAATTACCAGACTACATATATGTTAACCAGCTGGGATTTAATAATTTCTTTTGAAAAAGTAATGTGTCATGATCTTTATCTTGAAAACAAAGCCACATGATCCTCAACCACAAGACCACTTAGAGACTTATGCTTTCTTTATGTATACATATATATATATACATACATATATATATATACACATATATACATACGTGTATGCATACATCTTGCTTACATCAGACTGAATGACTGAAAAATAGGTGGTTTTCCTGTATCCCAAACGTCTCATGTTGAGAATAGCTTTGGGGTCAAATTGTGGAGCCAGAGACTGATAGACGTCAGACCATTGTTAAAATGACACTGAGAAATCCTGACTTCCCAAGTACAGATACACTGCTCCAATAGGAAGCAGTTCTCCCTTCGGGAGAAATTCACCTAAGTGAATATAAGAGGGTGGTATTAATTCCAAGAGATCTAGACTGGAGAAAATTCATCCACAAGCAGAAAATACTCAATCAAATCAACATGACTTTGTGAAAGTCAAGAATTCAATTAGCTAGAAGAAAGAAAATGGATTTAATTTTAAAAAGTGAGAAAAATTAAAGGACTTGACAAATTCAATGTGAAGTTTTAAAATGATACATTAAAATTGAACAGAATGAGATAATCCCATGGAGGAAAAAAACTGTAAACTATCAGTATAATCATTCAGTACATACCTGTAGTGGGTAGTAAAATTAAGTGATCTTCAACTTCTGCTAAGGAAGCATTCTTGTCTTCTGGTTCTTTCATATCTTGCCTGATTTCTCCAGAACACCTGTGAAAAACTTCAATTCATTTTATAAAACTAAGGTCTTGAATGCTTGTAATAGATCATTTTATTATAATCACTTACTCTACTTCTAAATGGCACAGTGAGTGGCGCTGACTAAATGAAAGTACGATCAGAGACACTGCCAGGTTACAATATGTTGAAGTGCCAGAACATAAAACAGATTTTTAAATAAAATGATAACTTGCTATACATTATTTTGGAAGTACGTGAGACAGGAATCAACTTCTATAAAACAGAAATGTAAACAGGAAGTGAAATATACTTTTAGTTTCTACGCCACTTACTCTTCAAATAATGATTACACAGTTGGTGAAATGAAGTAGCCAGTATTTTATTTAGCATGTAGTATTTGCACAGGAAGCTAAACACCAGGGATTTGACTCTCCTCTAGTACAAGCTTATAATTAATACACTGAATATACATAGAGGAAGAGCACACATGGCGACTTCTAACATGCAAAAAGTAAGTGAAAAATCTCTGAGCAAATTGGCAGTATCTTCTCCAAACTCACACATAAAAAAGTGTAAAATCACGCAGTGTATGGCTCTTTAAGTGTACAAAGACGGAAAGAAAGGTCCCTTAAGGATTTGTTACGCAGCTAGGAATCGTCATTTCCAGCTCTCTACCACCCATCACTGAACCAAATGCAACGTCTACTTGTAAAACTCCAACATCAATTGCACAGTCTCCTGATGTACTCCGTGGCAATAAATATAACTACTGCTTCAACTCAGTCATCCATTCCAGTGTTCATATACTGGATCTGAATTGAAAAGACACCTTAAAGGGCCCCTGGATGGCTCAGTTGGTTAAGCGTCTGACCTGGGCTCAAGTCATGATCTCACAGTTCATGAGTTGGGCCCCGCATCTGGCTCACTGTTATCGGCACAGAGGCCACTTCGGATCCTCTGTCCCACTCTCCCTGGGTCCACCCCCCACCCCTCCTGTGCTCTCTCTATCTCTTTCTCTCAACCATAAATAAAAACCATTTAAAAAAAAAAACACCCACATTAAGACCTCCTGTACCTAAATACTACCATTTCTTGGCACCAATCAATTCCCTTCTCCTTTCCTTTTTGTCCATCCAAGGACACGTAGTACAGAACCAATTTTGGCAGGACCTCCAAGAAGCTTGCAGCATAGTCTTTATGCACATCGAAAAATAGCCAGCTTCACTGGGGCTCTTGGCTAACACTCCATTGAGCAAGCCACTCTTGATCTCAGGGTCGTGAGGTCAGGCCCAAGTTGGGTGGGGAGCCTCCTTGAAAAATTTAAAAAAAATTTTTTTTTTAATGTATAAAATAGCCAATTTTGGAGCACATTTGTCATTCACCATCTCATCTCCCCTCAAGGTTCTGAAACTCAAGTGACAAAAAAAGATCACAAAATTGTACACATACAAACTAATGCTGACCAACGCTTAGATTTTCTTCACCATTTCACCTCTCAATATAACACACTATCGTTCTTAAAGCACACTCTTTTCTCAATTCAACAGCTATTTCAAGTATTTATACTTTGTCTAAATTATCTGGTGCACCTCCTTGCCCCTTCCTCTCAGAACATGGCCTCATCTGCTCCTTTGCATGGAAACAGTCACCAGCAAGGATACCTTCTCCTCACCTTCCTGCACCTCCTCCTATAGATAACACAGGTATCTCTCACTCTACCCCAGAAAAAAATGAGCTTTGCATTGAACAAGCGTGAAACTCTCACCCCTGCTCTGGATTTCATCCCGTATCGAATCTTTGGTGATCTTGATCTCCTACTGTCAATTTCTCTCTTGAACCCTCCACAGTTTCCTTCTCATGGTTCCCTTCTCTTGCATATGATCAAGTCAGCTTTCCCACAAAGTTCCTGTCCTCCTTTTTCATATTTTTTTGTAACAGAGTTCTTTTCTTTACTCTCAGATTGGGTGCTAACATAAGATTGTTCACATTCCTTCATTCATGAGACACTTACCACATTGCTCGCAGAACTGGTTTTTCTTCCTTAGTTAGCAAGTTGTTAGCTACCCCAAATTGTAGCCAGGACCTTAAGCATTACATTTATTTACTTTGCTAGTCATTTCATCTCATCTCCCTACTTCTCTCACATGCTGTAACTAATGCACATTCAATTACTCCCTTCATACATTTTATATATAGTGTTATTGCCTCTTTGTGGATTTCCTGAAATATTACTATTTATTGTATTTGTTTTGCACTGTTGCATCTTATAAAAATGTATCGTGACATGCACAAACTTTTGTGCTCTTGCTTTGTTTTTCCATTTCATATGCTCTTGCTAAATTTCATGCATATTGTTGAATACCATTGTCATTGTCTTGACTGTCACATACATTCCATTGGCAAATCAATTGCAGAGATCTCATTTACTCTCCCATTAATGATCTTTTGAGTAGTTGTGATATGTTCCACATTGTGAATAGCACTGCTACGAACTGTCCTGTAGAAGTTCATTTCTGTGTATGTGCAAGTATATCTGTTGGATATATACTTAGGGTGAGAATTACTGAATCGTGTCGAGCTGTAGAAGACAGTACCAAACTCGCTAAGTGTTTCTATCAGGTAATACTGCCTTTAACAACGCTCGAGATCATATACATCCACATATTTTCAAGGCTTGGTAAATGTTTCGCTTATCCATAATTAAAATAAATGCTTTTCTGTATTCACTGATCTCGGAATTCACTGATCTGTATTCACTGTATTCTCTGTATCTGCTTCCTAATGTGTGAAAGAGTTTTAGCCATTACAGTCAGGCTTTGACCATACCCACTATCCCACTGGAGCTACTCTAGAAAATATCATTTCGGTCTCTCTCTTGCCAAATTTAATAAGCATATCTCTAGCCATTATAATACCTGATCCTCCTGTACAATTTGGAACTCTGGACTACCTTTGCCTTCTCCCCATGATACCATAATGTTTTGGACTCCCACCTACTTGTTTAACCAAGCATCATGGTTTTTCACTGTTTTTACTCATCTTTTACCTCCAGCTAAATGTTGATTTATCCTAAGAATCCTTCGCCTCACCCTTGTTCTTCTAGCCTGATCTACTCTCCCTGGTTTCACAAGGCAGAGCTTGGTCCAGCTTCTGCTTTCCTCTATGATATCTTCCAGTATCTTTCATCCAGGCATCTTCCTTGATCTCCAGACTTTTAATACCACCGTGTACGTGCTGATGGTCTGTGTCTGCTGTTAAAACCCACTCTAACAGACAAGACCAATCTCATTCTTTCTGGTCATCTCCACTGATATGTCCAAGCACCTCACTCCTTACTGTTATTAGCACACCTACGCAAACACCAAACCGTACTTAGTGTTCTTCTTGTGTTCTCTGTAATATTTATTGGAATACATTCACCAAGGTGTGTAAGCCTCATGTCAAATGGTATCACTGATTCAAATGTCTCCCTCACGCACTCATATTCTAGCAATTCTTATTGAAGATTTCTCATAAATGGTGCCTACCCTTCATTTCTTCTTCATAACACTAATTCAGTCATTCTAACTAACCCTGATTCCTGAAACATCCTGTTATCTTCTCCTTCCACCCACTTGCCGGATGTTGAGATTGACCTTTCCCAAATCCCTATCGCCTCATGGGACAGGAGTCATGTTTTTCCCTCACATAAAACCTTTCGGTGGTTTCTTTTGTTTTTAGAACAAATCTAAAATTTCTTAAGATATTAAAATTATCAAAACGTGCATACCTAGGCAAACCTATTTATAGCTACTTCTTAATTCTCCTAAAGCATCCAGTTCTTTGGTTCTTGTTTTCTATGCCTGGATAAGTAGTCTCTCTACCCCAAGCTTCCTGATTAAGTCCTACCTATCCTTTACATCATATCAATTATTATCTCCTGGAGGAAAGTTTTCTGGCCCTCAGCATGAAGTATTCTATTCAGCTGATATCTTGAAGCCTTTACCCCAGCACTAATAATATTTTATTTTAAAAACTGTTTACAGGGCACCTGGGAGGCTGTCAGCCGAGTGTCTGACTTCGGCTCAGGTCTTGATCTTAGGGTTCATGATTTCCAGCTGCTCATCAGGTTCCCTGCTGTCAGCACAGAGCCCACTTAGGATCTTCTGCCTTCCTCTCTTTCTGCCCCCGACCCCAGCTCATGCTCTCTCTCTCTCTCTCTTTCTCTCTCAAACATAACTAAGACATTAAAAATACATAGGAGCGCCTGGGTGGCTCAATCAGTTAAGCATCTGACTTCTGCTCAGGTCGTGATCTCGCAGTTGATGAGTTTGAGCTCAGCACCAGGCTCTGCATCTGTGGTGAGGAGACTACTTGGAATTCTCTCTCTCTCCCTCTCTCTCTCTCCCCCCCTTCCATTTGCATACCCTCTGTCTCTCTCTCAAAAGTAAACAAACAAACAAACCTCATCTTGAAAAAAGAATAACTTTCATTTTGAAAAAAATCCCCTTTATACTGAGCTCATTAAGTGCTGACTGTTTAAAATTCCTGTATCTTTAGTATCTATTATACATACTCCCTGACCCAGAGAAGATACTCAAAATTGTTGTGGAATAAATGAACCGAAGGATTAAAAATTCAGGAAGAAGATATTAAAAACAAGTGTTTTCTATACATTTTTAACAATCGATGTGAAAAATATAAAAATGATATAAAAATAGATCAACCTTATATTCCTCTGTGATTTAATCAGTATTGCAGTATGATAAGGAGTGTACTACTCAAGGAAGATTTTTCCAATTCTCTGGTCATATGGAAAACTTCCTCCTTCACAAAATATAAAGATGAATATATATGTAAACCTCACTGTACATTTCAGGAAAATTTTGTGCCATTACAGCCATGACATACACTATTTCGTGTGGTGTAAAAGCTAAGTGATGGCAAAATAGCAAAATCATTGTCATCAACATTATAAACACCATCGTGATTACTAACATTTCTATAGGACTCTATAGTTTACAAAGGCTCAGCAGAAATTCAGTTATGGTATCTCATTTTTCACGCTGCTCCTTGTTCTCATAAAAAAAAAAATGTGTGTGTGCCCGATACTCACGCATATATCTTAAGCCTGTGCTTGCCAGCAGGAGGAAAACACATGTAACTCCCAGGGTTAATGCAACCTTACGCCGTGGAAATTCTGTACAGATTCAGAAAGCAAAATATATAGTAAGCATTGAGCTTAGGAAAGCCCTCAGAGTTGGAACAAAATGGAATTCATTCTGGAATTGGAAATGAATATCCCTTTTTACTGTGATTACAAATATCCTTGAATTTTACATTTACATATACCCCTTGATCTATGAAGAACCGGACAAATAACGTCAAATATACAGAAACCCAATTATCATGATTTCATTTCTTCTTACTTGAAATCATATTTTCACAAAATAAGAAAGCAAACAAAAAACTTTACCTCTCCTTTCATCCTTTGAATATCTTTCGTCCATCTGTCTCCTTGAATAGGGTGATATCGGAGTCGTGCACATCGCTCTCTACTCGCTCATTTTTGAGGACAGTAGGCAAAGAACACAGTTCGAATCCTGTGCAATGTGGCCTGAGGCATTAAAATGGCAATATTTCTCATTACGTAACAGGGACAGCTAAATGAATAAGCATGATCATCTGAAATAAACAGGTTAAAGCAAGTATCTGGGGATATTAGGGAAATTTTTTTTCATCTTTATAATGCCTTACAACAGAGATTCTACACAATTAAATAATGGTCCACGACCATTTATGGGCTTGTTATGTTAAGCATTCACTTCTTTCAAAATCATTGAATTCATGGCCAAAATTTAATAATTGATATATACCATACTCACCTAAACCTCTAGGCTTATATCATCTTTTGAAAATTACGTTTGATCACTTAGTGCATGTGTTATGCCCAAATGGCAATTATATTGACACCAAATAGACTAAGCCCTTCTTACTAAGGACACACACACACCATTTTGACCAACACTGCGCCTGCTACATTGCTTATGTCAGACCCCGCTCATTCATTCATATTATCCCTTGAACTTTAGAGTCAGTGGATCATGACTCCTTTTTAAAGTATGAGGAAAATATGAAACTCATGAGGTTCAAGGAAGGGAGTTTAGGAAGTAACATTAAATGAGGGTGGTGATTGGTTTCTTTTCTGTTTGTGGATGAGGAAAACTGAGCCTTAAGGAATATATATAGTATTCCCAATGTCAGACTGTAAATGATACACTTTAGTTAAAATAAACATATATTATAAATATATATAAATAAACATGCATAAATATGTTAAATGATAGTCTAGTTCAAGTAAATATATGTCAAAATATTAAGTTATATTTTAATGGGAAATATAAATATATACTTAGTTCAAGTATATATGTCATAAAAATAGCTTATTCATATTTATCCAAAAATATGATCCTTCACCTACACTTGGTTTATAGAAATAATATTTTCACAAAAAATACATAATAATCTCTCTCCCCTAGAAATAAAATACACAGTGATTAAAGAGGAGAAAATATTTTCCCTAAAAGAATAGTTTTGGTAAGTGTAGAAAGAATCAGATAACTGGTTTTCCTCAATAGATATGGATTTTGGATTTTTAAAAGATCTTAATATTTCACCATTTAATTACATTATACTGTTGGGAAACTTGAACAATCATCAAATAATGATAAAATGTATATACACAGTGTCATTTTTTTTTTCAATAAATATTTTCTCTACAAAAGTGCCAAATTATAAATCTTGTCTTAAGGTCGTGTATTCCTAGCTAACTGGTTTTTGTTTAGTGGTATTGGAATTGAACAAAACAATAAGAAACAAAATAATAAGAAACTAAACTTGGAAATATAAAGCTGGATTTATTTTGCTAGAAAAATACTCCTATTGTCAAAGATTCCAACTTTTGTATTACACTTAACTGAAAGAAGAGAGAATTTAACCTTTGGATAGTTCACTGCTAACCAGTTAGGTAGCACCCATAGAGATAAGAGGGGAAAAAATCACAGATTTATACCGTCTGAAAAAGAATCACATACTCCTTAAAACACGTCAGGATTAAAAAAATCATATTCTGCATCAGAAATATTCTGATCCACTCCTTTCCTCATTTGCAGAATAAAGTTAACGTTCGATATGGATTAACACAGATCCAGGAGTCAGTTCTTGGGGCAACAGTCCAAAGCCCTCCCAATTTTGTCCACAGCTTTCCCATAGCAAATGCTACTTTATCCCTCTCTGCTGGACAATGTGACAGCACAGGCACGGGTCACCCAACCTCACTGGCTGCAATACCTCATCGTACCTGGGATTTCACAGCAGGAAAAGAGCTTGGTCAGGATCACAGCTACGATGATGTGCTGGCTCTGCGGGCTTTTCGCCTCTGCCCTGACTCCACAAGGTACTAGTTGACGTGCTTGACTGACTCTCAGAGAGACCGTGTCAGGAGAAAGATAGCCGATGGCCATGTGACATTAGATACTCCCCCGCATGGTTTCCACTGGCCTCAGGGTCTCCTTTCTCCTGCACTCTGTGTCAGACAGGAGTCCTAGAGACCTCAAATGCTGAAGTTTGCAGACATTCTGTGGATCGGTACAAACCTGAGCTTCAGCAGTTACCTTGAAGCATAAAAAAACAAAAAGGCATTCTCAAAATCTCATGAGGTTAGGAAATGCTTAACAATAAATGTAAAAATTTATCAAAATAAAAAGGGAAATATCCACATTCAACCTGACATGATTCTTACTTTTTCTTTTTATAGAATGAAGTTAAGTTACCAATAGCTTTATTTTTACTATTTATATGTATAAATATTATAAAATGTGTACAAATTTTGGACTATTTTTAACAAACATCCTGAGGATAGCCATATTGCTTAGGATATGACAGAAAATCTAAATACATAAAAATTGAGAAAAATGATTTGAATAATAGCACATTCCTACTTACTTCTTGTGTCCTCTTTAACTGCCTGAAGAAACAGAGCCTTTACATAATAAAAATTAGGACAGAAAGAAAGAGACATGTTTAAACACTTAAATAGGTTTGACTGTGCTCCTTTTAAAGCATTAAAGTCAAATTCATCTATTCAACCTCTTGTAGCAAAAACTATCAAAGCATTTTTAAGACTATATTATGTGTTTAATTCAATGAGCAGCTCTATGCCCTATTTACCCCTACAAGTAAATGCTAGGAAGGAACAAAAACAGTTGTGTTTTTTTTTTTCATATCAACCACATTGATCTGTCCATCTGAAGGGCCCCAATGATGAGATGCTTCAAAACTCTTCTTAGAAATGTGCAGTAATAACAACAAATCCACCTCGATGCCAGCCACACCAGGGGAAGTCTTTTCAAAAGCACTTTCTCCTGGTTGGAGCTCCCTTTTCCATGACTCCCAAAGCACAACTGTCTCATCCTCTTCTAAATACTGGTGGGAACACATGTGAAGTCTCTAGCTTTCTTTTTTCTGGTTTGCCTTTGGCTCACGCTGTTTCTTTTTAAGATCTAGCTCATTGCTTTCAGGAAGTAAGTTTCTGACACGAATAGAGATAATAAAGAAAGCCTTCTACAAATTTCCCATGCAAAAGGGCTCTCTCTTAAAGGCAAACACGGTTTTCAAGCATGCCTATGGACTGTGATCTGCCAGGCCCCGGGGTGTAATTCCTCTGCACGGCAGCCAGACATCTCTATGCCTTATGTCAAATTCCCCAGTGCCAAACGACCTCATTTAACAGAAATGTATTTCATCGTTTCTTTTGCTACCATTATATACCTCACTGGTAAGGAATGATTAAGCCAGCACATGGACTTTGGACGTGTATTTTAGAGGGTGAAGAGTACCCTTCATGGCCCTGAAGTACCCAAGAGTTTCAGACCTCTAAACTCTCAGGGCAACGTTGTCTTCCGGGTTATGGGTGATAAAACCCGCTGCAGTTTATTCCCCTTGTGCTTCCGAAGCAGCAGCTGAGTGAAGTGACTGACTTTGGAAGTCCCATGCTCTTCAGCAGCATCCAGCAGACCTTCTATGCAAATGAGTCTGCTGGGAGATTGGGCTTCAGGATCAGAAGCTATTAGGTGGTATTGAAAAACAGGTGTGTATGTCAGGAACCAAGCAGAAAATGGACTCTAAAAGTTAGCCCAGGTTCCAGGAATGTGTTGCCTCCAATCTTTTACAAAGTTGTTGTTTGTTTGTTTGTTTGTTTAATATTAACAAATCATCTGATACATATCTATCCCTACAAATTTGGAACAAAGCACCAATGAAAAGCAATTATTAGCAATTTCATCCTTGGGGTTCTTTAAATAAGATGCCGGCTTTATCATACCTAAAATAGATAGACTAGGTTCTAGAAAACCTTTCAAACTATATAGCCTTAAATATTTTATCAATAGTATTTACAGCAAGTAAAAAGAGTATTATGGTTAGAATATACGCATATTACGATACTTTTAGGATTGACTTGTTAAATTTTCTATTTTGGGAATGAGGCTACTTTTAATTAGTTTATGGAAAAACGTTAACCCCAAAGATCTCTGTGTCTTTAAAACACCCACACACTTTTTTACCCCAACATCAATGTATTTTTAGTGCTTCTTAAAATGATTCTTATACCTCTTTTCTACTTCGACTTTTATTTTTCCTGTAAGGTTTCACTAAAACATCACTCATGCTCACTGTCTTTACATTCACCAAGCCTCGCCTGCATCAAAGAAAAGTGCATACAATAATGACATCGAGCAAAAAAGCTTAAGGTGGTGGAAATCATGATTTAACCCCAAGATGAAATAATGAGTAAGTAAAGTGAGAGGGAGAGAGAGAGAAGGGATGATGATAACATGTCAAGAGAACAAGCAGTGTGGTAGCAGAATCTAACTAAACTCATGTGAAATTTATAACAAAGCAGGCAGACTGCATAAAATTTTGAAATAATATCCCAAGAGCAAAGGTGCAAGAGGAAGTAGGTTTTCGTTTGTATTTTTCATATTATGTTTTTCTTATGTAGTATTCTCACTTATTTCTTCTTGTCTACTAAAATTGGAAAAAGGCAAGAGGGTATGAAGAAATCATGACTCCAGAATTCTTGGCAATGTTACAAGGCAAAAAATTGGGACAAGTGATGTACTTTGAAAATAAATAGGAGCTTGTGCGAAAAGAAATGAAAGGCATGAATGGAGACAGTTTGCTTTATTTCTGAACTTTGAGTCTTTCCATGTGTATTTGTTAGTCAATAACACACATTAGTGCATTACATCTCAAATTATTTGGGAGCACTTCTTTTATACTTGTGCCTTTAGTAGTTAACGATTTTTCCTTCTGCAATCACTGCTTCTCTTGAAATTTTTTCTTACCTTAGTTTCAAGAACAATCTTTAGTTCAGTAAAGCTGTCAGTAGAAACAGCACTATCGTTTAAAGCACAAAGGATCATTTCCTCTTAATGGGGTTTGTGAGCAAAGGGCTAAGAAAGAATTCTTGAGACATCTTTGGTGCAAAAAAGGTGATTTTATTAAAGCCCAGTGACAGGACCTGTGGACAAAGAGAGCTATCCTGGGATTGTGAGAAGTGACTGATTATATATTGTTTAGTTAGTGGGGATTAAGGACAGCTTAAGCCTCTAAGGAATTTGGAATCAAGGTTTTCAGGGCCATGAGGAGCTAGCCACACTTAAGATAAGGTTATTTTTAGTTTTTTTTAATTTTTTTTTAATTTACATCTAAATTAGTCAGCATATAGTGCAGCAATGATTTCAGGAGTAGATTCCTTAATGCCCCTTACGCACTTAACCCAACCCCCTCCCACAACCCCTCCAGTAACCCTCTCTTTGTTCTCCATATTCAAGAGTCTCTTTTGTCCCCCCTCCCTCTTTTCCTATTATTTTGCTTCCCTTCCCTTCTGTTCATCGGTTCTGTGTCTTAAAGTTCTCATATGAGTGAAGTCATATGATATTTGCCTTTCTCTGACTGACTAATTTGCTTAGGACAATATTCTCTGGCTCCATCCACATAGTTGCACTTGCCAAGATTTCATTCTTTTGGATTGGCGAGTAATACTCCATTGTGTGTGTGTGTGTGTGTGTGTGTGTGTATGTGTGTGTGTAACACATCTTCTTGATCCATTCATCCATCAAAGGAAATTTGGGCTCTTTCCACACTTTGGCTATTGTTGATAGTGCTGCTATAAGCATTGGGGTGCATGTGTCCTTTCAAAACAGCACACCTGTATCCCTTGGATTAATGCCTAGTAGTGCAATTGCTGGGTCATAGGGTAGATCTATTTTTAATTTTTGAGGGACCTCCATTACTATATTCCAGAGTGACTGTACCACTTTGCATTCCCACCAGCAGTGCAAAAAAGATTCTCTTTCTCCTCATCCTCGCCAACATCTGTTGTTGGCTGAGATGTTAATGGTTGCCATTCTGACAGGTGTGAGGTGGTTTCTCATCGTGGTTTGGGTTTGTATTCTCCTGATGATGAGTGATGAGGAGTATCTTTTCATGTGTCGGTTGGCCATCTGGATGTCTTCTTTGGAGGAGTGTCTATTCATGTGTTTTGCCCGTTTCTTCACTGGATTATTTGTTTTCTGGGTGTAGAGTTAGATAAGTTCTTTATAGATTTTGGATACTAACCCTTTGTCTGATATGTCTTGCAAATATGTTCTCCCATTCTGTCGGTTGCCTTTTAGTTTTGGTGATTGTTTCCTTCGCTGTCCAGAAGCTTTTTATTCTGATGAGGTCCCAGTAATTCATTTATGCTTTTGTTTCCCTTGCCTCCAGAGACGTGTTGAGTAAGACGTTGCTGCGGCCAAGATCAAAGAGGTTTCTGCCTGCTTTCTCCCCGAGGATTTTGATGGCTTCCTGTCTTACGTTGAGGTCTTTCATCCACTTTGAGTTTATTTTTGTGGATGGTGTAAGAAAGTGGTCCAGGTTCATTCTCCTGCATGTCGCTCTCCAGTTTCCCAGCACCACTTGCTGAAGAGATTGTCTTTATTCCATTGGATATTGCTTCCTGCTCTGTCAAAGATTAGGTGGCCATCCACTTATGGGTCCATTTCTCGTTTCTCTATTCTGTTCCATTGATCTGAGCATCTGTTCTTGTGCCAGCACTGTTTTTGTGCCATACTGCCTTGATGATACAGCTTTGCAGTATAGCTTGAAGTCTGGGATTTTGATGCCTCCTGCTTTGGTTTTCTTTTTCAAGATTTCTTTGACTCTTTGGGGTCTTTCCTGGTTGCATACCAATTTTAGGATTATTTGTTCTAGCCCTGGGAAGAATGCTAGTGTTATATCTATAGAGATTGCATTGAATATGTAGATTGCTTTGGGTAGTATCGACATTTTAACAATATTTCTTCTTCCTATCCAGGAGCATGGAATCTTTTTCCCTTTTTTTGTGTCTTCTTCAATTTCTTTCATAAGCTTTCTATAGTTTTCAGGGTATAGATTCTGCACCTTTTTGGTTACATTTATTCCTAGGTATTTTATGGGTTTTGGTGCAACTGTAAGTGGGATCGATTCCTTGATTACCCTTTCTGTCGCTTCATTGTTGGTGTATAGGAATGCAACCTATTTCTGGGCATTGCTTTTCTCTCCTGCAACTTTGCTCAATTCATGAATCACTTCTAGCAGTTTTTTGGTGGAACCCTTTGGGTTTTCCATAAGGAGTATCATGTCAACTCCGAAGAGTGAAAGTTTGACCTCCTCCTGGCCAATTTGCATGCTTTTATTTCTTTGTGTTTTCTGATTGCTGAGTTCAAATCTTCCACTACTATGTTGAATAACTGTGGTGAGAGTGGACGTTCCTGTCTTGTTCCTGACCTTAGGGAGAAAGCTTTCCATTTTTCCCCATTGAGGATGATATTAGCCTTGGGTCATTCACATATGGCTTTTTGATCTTGTGGTTTGATCCTTCTATCCCTACTTTCTTGAGGGTTTTTATCAAGAAAGGATGCTGTATTTTGTCAAATGCTTTCTCTGCATCTATTCAGAGGATTTTATTATTCTTGTCCTTTCTTTTATTGATGTGATGAATCGTATTGATTGTTTTGCAGATATTGACCCAGCCCTACATCCCAGGTATAAACTCCACTCAGTCGTGGTGAATAATTTTTTTAATGTATTGTTGGAGCTGTTTGGCTAATAGTTTTTGAGGATTTTACATCCATGTACACAGGGAAATTTGTCTGTAGTTCTCCTTTTTAGTGGGGTCTCTGTCTGGTTTTGGAATCAACATAATGCTGGCTTCATAGAAAGCGTTTGGAAGTTTTCCTTCCATTTCTATTTTTTGGAACAGTTTCAAGAGAATGGGTGTTAACTCTTCCTTAAATGTTTGGTAGAATTCCCCCTGGAAAGCCTTCTGACCCTGGACTCTTGTTTTTTGGCAGATTTTTGATTACTAATTCGATTTCCTTACTGGTTATGGATCTGTTCAAATTTTCTATTTCTTCCTGTTTCAGTTTTGGTAGTGTATAGGTTTCGAGGAATTAGTCCACTTCATCCAGATTGCCTATTTTACTGACAAAAATTGCTCATAATATCCTCTGATGATTGATTTTATTTCTGTTGTGTTGGTTGTGACCTCTCCTCTTTCATTCTTGATTTTACTTATTTGGGTCCTTTTCTTTTTCTTCTTGATCAAACTGGCTAGTGGTTTATCATTTTTGTTAATTTCTGCTCTAATCTTTATTACTTCCTGTATTCTGCTGGTTTGGGGTGTAATTTGCTGTTCTTTTCCAAGCTCCTTAAGGTGTAAGGTTGTGTACCTGAGATCTTTCTTCTTTCTTTAGGAAGGCCTGGATTGCTATATACTTTCTTCTTTTGACCGCCTTTGTTGTGTCTCAGAGTTTTGGGGATGTGGTGCTATCATTTTCATTGACTTCCATACACTTTTTAATTTCCTCTTTAACCTCTTGGCTAGCCCATTCATTCCTTAATAAGATGTGCTTTAGGTTCCAAGTATTTGTTACCTTTCCAAATTTTTTCCTGTGGTTGATTTCAAGTTTCATAACGTTGTGGTCTGAAAACATGCATGGTATGATCTTGATATTTTTGCACTTGTTGAGGGCTGATTTGTGTCCCAGTATGTGGTCTATTCTGGAGAATGTTCCATGTGGACTGGCGAAGAATATATTCTTCTGCTTTAGGATGAAATGTTCTGAATACACTGATAAAAGTCTAGCCAGGCTTTTCAAAAAGAAAAGGGAGATGACCCAAATAGATAAAATCATGAATGAAAGTGGAATTATTGCAAAAAACCCCTCAGAAATACAAGCAATTATCAGGGAATACTATGAAGAATTATGTGCTAACAAACTGGACAACCTGGAAGAAATAGACAAATTCCTAAACACCCACACACTTCCAAAACTCAACCAGGAAGAAATAGAAAGCTTGAACAGACACATAACCAGCGATGAAATTGAATCAGTTAACAAACATCTCCCAACAAACAACATTCCAGGACCAGATGGCTTCCCAGGGGAGATCTCCCAGGCTTTTAAAGCAGAGATAATACCTAACCTTCTCAAGCTGTTCCAAAAAATAGAAAGGTAAGGAAAACTTCCAGACTCATTCTATGAAGCCAGCATTACTTTCATTCCTAAACCAGACGGAGGCCCAGGAAAAAAAAAAAAAACCCTACAGGCCAATATCCCTGATGAATATGGATGCAAAAATCCTCAATAAGATGCTAGCAAATCGATTTAGACAGCATATAAAAAGAATTATACACAATGATCAAGTAGGATGCATTCCTGGACTGCAGGGCTGGTTCAACATTCGCAAATCAATCAATTTGATACATCACATTAATAAAAGAAAAGATAAGAACCATATGATCCTGTCTATGATGCAGAAAAAGCATTCAACAAAATTCAGCATCCTTGCTTAACAACCCTTGAGAAAGTCGGGATAGAAGGAACACAAAGATCATAAAAGCCATTTATGAAAAGCCCACAGCTAATATCATCCTCAAAGGAAAAAAAAACTGACAGCTTTCCCCCTGAGACCAGGAACACGACAGGGACATCCACGCTCATCTCTGCTGTTTAACATAGTGTTGGAAGTGCTAGCATCAGCAATCAGACAACAAAAGGAAATCAAGGCATCAAAATAGGCAATGATGATGTCAAGCATTCACTTTTTGCAGGTGACATGATATTATAGGTGGAAAACCCGATAGACTCCACCAAAAGTCTGATAGAACTGTTACATGAATTCAGCCTAGTCGCAGGATACAAAATCAATGTACAGAAATCAGTTGCATTCTTATACACTAATAATGAAGCAACAGAAAGACAAATAAACTGATCCCATTCACAATTGCACCAAGAAGCATAAAATACCTAGGAATAAACTTAACCACAGATGTAAAAGATGTGTTTGCTGAGCACTATAGCTTATGAGGGTATTGAAGAAGACATAAAGACATGGAAAAACATTCCATGCTCATGGATTGGAAGAATAAATATTGTGGATGGCGGCGTAGGAGGACGCTGGGCTCACCGCACGTCCTGCCGATCACTTAGATTCCACCTACACCTGCCTAAATAACCCAGAAAACCGCCAGAGGATTAGCAGAATGGAGTCTCCGGAGCCAAGGGCAGACGAGAGGCCCACGGAAGAGGGTAGGAAGGGCGGCGAGGCGGTGCGCCCTCCACGGACTGGCGGAAGGGAGCCGGGGTGGAGGGGCAGCTCGCCGGCCAAGCAGAGCCCCCGAGTCTGGCTGGCAAAAGTGGAGGGGCCTGACGGACTGTGTTCCGACATCAAGCGCAATTTAGCGTCTGGGAGGTCATAAGGTAACAGCTCTGCTCAGAAAGCCGGAAGGCTGGAGGACAAAGGGAGGGAGAGCTGCTGAGCCCCCGGACGACAGAGCTCAGCTTGGCGGGGAACAAAGGCGCTCGCCAGCGCCATCTCCCCCGCCCATTCCCCAGCCAAAATCCCAAAGAGAACAAGTTCCTGCAAGGGAACTTGCTCGCTCCGCGCAAACACCCAACTCTGTGCTTCTGTGGAGGCAAATCTCCGGCAGCGGATCTGACTCCCTCCCGCTGCCACAGGGCCCCTCCTGAAGTGGATCACCTAAGGAGAAGCGAGCTAAGCCTGCCCCTCCTGCCCCCGTGCACCTTGCCTACCCACCCCAGCTAATACGCCAGATCCCCAGCACCACAAGCCTGGCAGCGTGCAAGTATCCCAGACGGGCCATGCCACCCCACAGTGAATCCCGCCCCTAAGACAGGGGAAGAGAAGGCACACACCAGTCTGACTGTGGCCCCAGCGGTGGGCTGGGGGCAGACATCAGGTTGGACTGCGGCTCCGCCCACCAAATCCAGTTATACACCACAGCACAGGGGAAGTGCCCTGCAGGTCCTCACCACTCCAGGGACTATCCAAAATGACCAAACGGAAGAATTCCCCTCAGAAGACTCTCCAGGAAATAACAACAGCTAATGAACTGATCAAAAAGGATTTAAATAATAGAAAGTGAATTTAGAATAATAGTCATAAAATTAATCGCTGGGCTTGAAAACAGTATAGAGGACAGCAGAGAATCTCTTGCCACAGAGATCAAGGGACTAAGGAACAGTCACGAGGAACTGAAAAGCGCTTTAAAAGAAATGCAAAACAAAATGGAAACGACGACGGCTCGGATTGAAGAGGCAGAGGAGAGAATAAGTGAACTAGAAGATAAAGTTATGGAAAAAGAGGAAGCTGAGAGAAAGAGAGATAAAAAAATCCAGGAGTATGAGGGGAAAATTAGAGAACTAAGTGATACACTAAAAAGAAATAATATACGCATAATTGGTATCCCAGAGGAGGAAGACAGAGGGAAAGGTGCTGAAGGGGTACTTGAAGAAATTATAGTTGAGAACTTCCCTGAACTGGGGAAGGAAAAAGGCATTGAAATCCAAGAGGCACAGAGAACTCCCTTCAGACGGAACTTGAATCGATCTTCTGCACGACATATCATAGTGAAACTGGCAAAATACAAGGATAAAGAGAAAATTCTGAAAGCAGCAAGGGATAAACGTGCCCTCACATATAAAGGGAGACCTATAAGACTCGTGACTGATCTCTCTTTTGAAACTTGGCAGGCCAGAAAGGCTTGGTACGATATCTTCAGTGTGCTAAACAGAAAAAATATGCAGCCGAGAATCCTTTATCCAGCAAGTCTGTCATTTAGAATGGAAGGAGAGATAAAGGTCTTCCCAAACAAACAAAAACTGAAGGAATTCGTCACCACTAAACCAGCCCTACAAGAGATCCTAAGGGGGATCCTGTGAGACAAAGTACCAGAGACATGGCTACAAGCATAAAACATACAGACATCACAATGACTCTAAACCCGTATCTTTCTATAATAACACTGAATGTAAATGGACTAAATGCGCCAACCAAAAGACATAGGGTATCAGAATGGATAAAAAAACAAGACCCATCTATTTGCTGTCTACAAGAGACTCATTTTAGATCTGAGGACACCTTTAGATTGAGAGTGAGGGGATGGAGAACTATCTATCATGCTCCTGGAAGCCAAAAGAAAGCTGGAGTAGCCATACTTATATCAGACAAACTAGACTTTAAATTAAAGTCTGTAACAAGAGATGAAGAAGGGCATTATATAATAATTACAGGTTCTATCCATCAGGAAGAGCTAACAATTATAAATGTCTATGCGCCGAATACCGGAGCCCCCAAATATATAAAACAATTACTCATAAACATGACCAACCTTATTGATAAGAATGTGGTCATTGCAGGGGACTTTAACACCCCACTTACAGAAATGGATAGATCATCTAGACACACAGTCAATAAAGAAACAAGGGCCCTGAATGATACATTGGATCAGATGGACTTGACAGATATATTTAGAACTCTGCATCCCAAAGCAACAGAATATACTTTCTTCTCGAGTGCACATGGAACATTCTCCAAGATAGATCATATACTGGGTCACAAAACAGCCCTTCATAAGTTTACAAGAATTGAAATTATACCATGCATACTTTCAGACCACAATGCTATGAAGCTTGAAATCAACCACAGGAAAAAGTCTGGAAAACCTCCAAAAGCATGGAGGTTAAAGAACACCCTACTAACGAATGAGTGGGTCAACCAGGCAATTAGAGAAGAAATTAAAATATATATGGAAACAAACGGAAATGAAAATACAACAATCCAAATGCTTTGGGATGCCGCGAAGGCAGTCCTGAGAGGAAAATAAATTGCAATCCAGGCCTGTCTCAAGAAACAAGAAAAATCCCAAATACAAAATCTAAGAGCACACCTAAAGGAAATAGAAGCAGAACAGCAAAGGCAGCCTGAACCCAGCAGAAGAGAAATAATAAAGATCAGAGCAGAAATAATATAGAACCTAAAAAACTGTAGAGCAGATCAACAAAACCAAGAGTTGGTTTTTTAAAAAAATAAAATTGACAAACATCTAGCCAGGCTTCTCAAAAAGAAAAGGGACATGACCCAAATAGATAAAACCATGAATGAAAATGGAATTATTACAACCAATCCCTCAGAGATACCAACAATTATCAGGGAATACTATGAAAAATTATATGCCAGCAAATTGGACAACCTGGAAGAAATGGACAAATTCCTAAACACCCACACTCTTCCAAAACTCAATCAGGAGGAAATAGAAAGCTTGAACAGACCCATAACCAGCGAAGAAATTGACTCTGTTATCAAAAATCTCCCAATAAGAGTCCAGGACCAGATGGTTTCCCAGGGGAGTTCTACCAGACGTTTAAAGCAGAGATAATACCTATCCTTCTCAAGCTATTCCAAGAAATAAAAAGGTAAGGAAAACTTCCAGACTCATTCTATGAAGCCAGTATTACTTTGATTCTTAAACCAGACAGAGACCCAGTAAAAAAAGACAACTACAGGCCAATATCCCTGATGAATATGGATGCAAAAATTCTCAATAAGATACTAGCAAATCGAATTCAATGGCATATAAAAAGAATTATTCACCATGATCAAGTGGGATTCATTCCTGGGATGCAGGGCTGGTTCAACATTCACAAATCAATCAACGTGATACATCACATTAACAAAAAAAAAAAAGAGAAGAACCATATGATCCTGTCAATCGATGCAGAAAAGGCCTTTGACAAAATCCAGCACCCTTTCTTAATAAAAACCCTTGAGAAAGTCGGGATAGAAGGAACATACTTAAAGATCATAAAAGCCATTTATGAAAAGCCCACAGCTAACATCATCCTCAACGGGGAAAAACTGAGAGCTTTTTCCCTGAGACCAGGAACACGACAGGGATGCCCACTATCACCGCGGTTGTTTAACATAGTGCTGGAAGTTCTAGCATCAGCAATCAGACAACAAAAGGAAATGAAAGGCATCAAAATTGAGAAAGATGAAGTCAAGCTTTCGCTTTTTGCAGATGTCATGATATTATACATGGAAAATCCAATAGATCCACCAAAAGTCTGCTAGAACTGATACATGAATTCAGCAAAGTTGCAGGATACCAAATCAATGTACAGAAGTCAATTTCATGCTTATACACTAATAATGAAGCAACAGAAAGACAAATAAAGACATTGTTCCCATTCACAATCGCACCAAGAGGCATAAAATACCTAGGAATAAATCTAACCAAAGATGTAAAAGATCTGTATGCTGAAAACTGTAGAAAGCTTATGAAGGTAATTGAAGAAGATATAAAGAAATGGAAAGACATTCCTTGCTCATGGGTTGGAAGAATAAATATAGTCAAAATGTCAATACTACCCAAAGCTATCTACACATTCAATGCAATCCCACTCAAAATTGCACCAGCATTCTTCTCGAAACTAGAACAAGCAATCCTAAAATTCCTATGGAACCACAAAAGGCCCCGAATAGCCAAAGTAATTTTGAAGAAGAAGACCAAAGCAGGAGGCATCACAATCCCAGACTTTCGCCTCTACTACCAAGCTGTAATCATCAAGACAGCATGGTATTGGCATAAAAACAGACCAATGGAATGGAATAGAAACCCCAGAACCAGACCCACAAACGTATGGTGAACTCATCTTAGACAAAGCAGGAAAGAACATCCAATGGAAAAAAGTCTCTTTAACAAATGGTGCTGGAAGAACTGGACAGAGACATGCAGAAGGTTGGAAATAGACCACTTTCTCACACCATTCACAAAAATAAACTCAAAATGGATAAAGGACCTGAATGTGAGACAGGAAACCATCAAAACCTTAGAGGAGAAGGCAGGAAAAGCCTCTCTGACCTCAGTCGTAGCAATCTCTTACTCGGCACATCCCCAAAGGCAAGGGAATTAAAAGCAAAAGTGAATTACTGGGACCTTATGAAGATAAAAAGCTTCTCTGCACAGCAAAGGAAACAACCAACAAAACTAAAAGGCAACCAACGGAATGGGAAAAGAGATTGGCAAATGACATATCGGACAAAAGGCTAGTATCCAAAATCTATAAAGAGCTCACCAAACTCCACACCCGAAAAACAAATAACCCAGTGAAGAATTGGGCAGAAAACATGAATAGACACTTCTCTAAAGAAGACATCCGGATGGCCAACAGGCACATGAAAAGATGTTCAACGTCGCTCCTTATCAGGGAAATACAAATCAAAACCGCACTCAGATATGACGTCACGCCAGTCAGAGGGGCCAAAATGAACAAATCAGGAGACTATAGATGCTGGAGAGGATGTGAAGAAACGGGAACCCTCTTGCACTGTTGGTGGGAATGCAAATTGGTCAGCCGCTCTGGAAAGCAGTGTGGAGGTTCCTCAGAAAATTAAAAATAGACCTACCCTATGACCCAGCAATAGCACTGCTAGGAATTTATCCAAGGGATACAGGAGTACTGATGCATAGGGGCACTTGTACCCCAATGTTTACAGCAGCACTCTCAACAATAGCCAAAATATGGAAAGAGCCTAAATGTCCATCAACTGATGAATGGATAAAGAAATTGTGGTTTATATACACAATGGATACTACATGGCAATGAGAAAAAATGAAATATGGCCTCTTGTAGCAACGTGAATGGAACTGGAGAGTGTGATGCTAAGTGAAATAAGCCATACAGAGAAAGACAGATACCATATGGTTTCACTCTTATGTGGATCCTGAGAAACGTAATAGAAACCCGTGGGGGAGGGGAAGGAAAAAAAAAAAAGAGTTTAGAGTGGAAGAGAGCCAAAGCATAAGAGACTGTTAAAAACTGAGAACAAACTGAGGGTTGATGGGGGGTGGGAGGGAGGGGAGGGTGGGTGATGTGTATTGAGGAGGGAACCTTTTGGGATGAGCACTGGGTGTTGTATGGAAACCAATTAGACAGTAAATTTCATACATTAAAAAAAATAAATAAATAAAAGGAAGAATAAATATTGTTAAAATGTTAATACTACCCAAAGATATGTACACATTCAATGTAATCCCAATCAATATTGCACCAGCATTCTTCTCGAAGCTAGAACAACCAATCCTAAAATTTTATGGACCCACAAAAGACCCTGAATAGCCAAAGTAATTTTGAAGAGGACCAAAGTGGGAGGCATCACAGTCCCAGACTTTAGCCTCTACTACAAACCTGTAATCATCATGACTGCATGGTATTGGCACCAAAATAGACACATAGACCAAAGGAATAAAATAGAAACCCCAGAATTAGACCCACAAAAGGATGGCCAACTCATCTTTGACCAAGCAAGAAAGAATATCCAATGGAAAAAAGACAGTGTCTTTAACAAACGGTGCTGGGAGAACTGCACAGCAACATGCAGAAAGATGAAACTAGACCACTTTCTTACACCATTCACAAGAACAAACTCAAAATGGATAAAAGACCTGAATGTGAGACAGGAAAGCATCAAAACCCTAGAGGAGAAAGCAGGAAAAAACCTCTCTGACCTCAGCCACAGCAATTTTTTACTTGACACATCGCCAAAGGCAAGGGAATTAAAAGCAAAAAGGAACTATTGGGATCTTATGAAGATAAAAAGCTTCTGCACTGCCAAGGAAACAATCAACAAATCTAAAAGGCAACCAACGGAATGGGAAAAGAGATTGGCAAATGACATATCGGACAAAGGGCTAGTATCCAAAATCTATAAAGAGCTCACCAAACTCCACACCCGAAAAACAAATAATCCAATGAAGAAATGGACAGAAAGCATGAATAGACACTTCTCTAAAGAAGACATCCAGATGGCCAACAGGCACGTGAAAAGATGCTCAACGTCGCTCCTCATCAGGGAAATACAAATCAAAACCACACTCAGATATGACGTCACGCCAGTCAGAGTGGCTAAAATGAACAAATCAGGAGACTATAGATGCTGGCGAGGATGTGGAGAAACAGGAACCCCTTGCACTGCTGGGGGGAATGAATCCTGGTGTAGCCGCTCTGGAAAACAGTGTGGAGGCTCCTCAGAAAATTAAAAATAGAATTACGCTATGACCAAGCAATAGCACTGCTAGGAATTTACCCAAGGGATACGGGAGTGCTGATGCATAGGGGCACTTGTACCCCAATGTTTATAGCAGCACTTTCAACAATAGCCAAATTATGGAAAGACCCTAAACGTCCATCAACTGTTGAATGGCTAAAGCAATTGTGGTTTATATACACAATGGAATACTACGTGACAATGAGAAAGGATGAAATATGGCCTTTTGTAGCAACGTGGATGGAACTGGAGAGTGTGATGCTAAGTGAAATAAGTCTTAAAGAGAAAGACTGATACCATATGTTTTCACTCTTATGTGGATCCTGAGAAACTTAACAGAAGACCATGTGGGAGGGGAAGGGGAAAAAAAGTTACAGAGAGGGAATGAGGCAAACCATGTGAGACTCTTAAAAACTGAGAACAAAAAACTGAGGTTTGATGGGGGGTGGCAGGGAGGGGAGAGTGGGTGATGGGTGTTGAGGAGAGCACCTCTTGGGATAAGCACTGGGTGTTGTATGGAAACCAGTTTGACAATAAATTTCATATTAAAAAAGATAATAATAATAAAAAGTTCTCGAGATAGTGTCTCAGCAGATTTTCAGGGATTATGGAAAATCACTACACATCTGGCACCAGGCTTCGTCCTCAACGACCTTGCGCCACTACCAGTGAATGTGGCTGACTTCCGGGGTCTGCTGGGACCAGGTGGCTCCAACAGTCTCTACCAAATGTCCTTGCAGCAGTGGAATTGCTTTTCCCCATGTGGCCCGAGGACCTCCCAGACCCCACTCTGCTCCTGGGGATTCGCCCTTCCCATCGGAGCACCACCAGGTATGGAGCTGCAGAGTTGCAGACTTTGTGCTTCCCTTGTTTACAGTCTTAATGGAATTTAAACCCTCTCCTTTCTCTTTTTTTAGTTTAGTCCCTGTGGCTGTTTCCAATTTTCCACTTTCTCTCCAGCTGCTTTGGGGGAGGGGTGCTTTTCCTGTATTTTACTCCCCACCCCCCGCCCCGTCTCTGTCCTCTCTCCACCCGCAAAACACCTCCCTTCCCAAGGCTTCTCACTCCCCAAGTTCACCTCTCTGTGCCACGTACCTGCTGAATTCTGGGTGCAGGTTGTGCAGATTGTTGTGTTAATCCTCCAGTCAGTTTTCTAGGTGTGTGGGATGGTTCAGTGTTGGTCTGGCTGTATTTCATGGACATGAGACACACAAAAAACTTCCATGCTGTTCTGCCATCTTCTGTCCTAAGAAACTCTTAATTAACCTGAGGTTGAATTTTTTTCTCCCATGCAGTCTTCTAAAACCTGTAAGTTTACATTGAATTCTACACTCCAAGGCAAGTTAATCTTTTTTAGATGGCTTGAATTCCTTCCTTTAAGTTTTTGCATATAAGTGTCTAATGATTCCCGTATCACTTGCTGAAAGCAACATTGTCCTATTGAAATATCATTGGCGCTTTTGCCAAAAGTCAATTGACACTTTATTTGTCAATCTATTTCTAAACTCTCTATGCTGTTCCATTGATCTGAGTAACTATCTTCTTTCATCAGTTTCTTTTATCTTAAGTAGGGTTCATGCTCAGCGTGGAGCCCAGTGTGGGGCTGGAACTCATGAACCTGAGATATGACATGAGCTGAGATCGAGTCAGACACTTAACCCACTGAGCTACCCAGGTGTCCTACAGATATCTTGATTATTGTGCCCTTGTGCTAGTCTTCAAGTATCGTAATTTGTGTTCTCCTACTTTGTTCTTTCTCCAGTTTCCATTGACTTTTTTTTTTAAAAGTTCAGGTAGTGACCATATTTAATTAGAATTAGAATACCCAGTTAAAGGAATCTGGGCTCCTTGCAGAAATAGTTGATTATAAGTCAGAGGTAGGACACATGCAAGGTGAGCCTGGAACATGTGTACTGCTAGAAAAGAGGGGACTACTTAACATAATGTGGGATGGTCAAACGGATCGAGAGACCAGACGAACGAATTCCCAATGGCTAAAGCAACAGCAATTTAAGCAACAAAATAAATAACAAAATAAATAAAGTGCCATTGTACTATAAACCAAAATAAAAAATAAATATCCATCAGCCCATACCAGGATAAAAGAATTGATCAAATAAATACATGGGGGCAATGAGACAAAATTTGCATGCAGAATTCCAAATACAGCTCCAGGTATCATTCTACTCCTGCTTCAAGGAGACGGGTATAACTCCTCGCTCTCTAAGTACGCACTGCACATAATGATTTCCTTCCAAAAACTCATTACAGAATCATATGGAAGGGAAAACAAAGAATAACTTTACAATGGAACACTTGGCAAATAGTACCGGACTGAAGAAAGTTATCATCAACAGTGACAGGCCATATTCATAGCATGCGCTCTTGATATAATAATGTGATAAAAGTGACTCTGGGCCTGTGTGGGCTTCCTCCCCAAATATATGATCCCGGTCTACGCATGAGAAAAATACCAGACCAATCTCAACTGAAGGATATATTTTTTTAAGTACCTAGAAAGTCCTCCTCAAAACTATTCACATCACCAAGAACAAGGAAAATCTGTAACACCCAGGGGGAACTTAAGAACACATGACAGCTAACTGTGCTGTGGTAACACGGATGGGATCCTGGAATAGAAAATCTGAGTAAAGTATGCATGTTAAATCATAGATATATCACTTTTGTTTCTGAATTGTAACAAATATACACTATTAAGATAGCATGTTGATATAAGAGTACAGTGTATTTGGGAACTCTGTACTATCTTTGCATTTTCTTTCTGTACATTTAAAATTGTCCTAAAAATAACCTGTATTTAAAAAAGTAAAATCAGCATGTAGGTGACGACCAAAAAGGAAAAAATCTTACTTGGTTTTGGATTTGAATTGATTTAATCTTAGATCAACTTGGAGATATCACCATTTTGAAGCCTCCCATCTCGGACCATAGATAGTAGAGTTATCAACTTACTTGTCTTAATTTCTCTTATGAGTATTTCATAATTTTCAGCACATAGATGGTACATACATTTTGGCACATATACACTATTAATTTACTGTGATACTGCAACCAAATCAACATGAGTTTGCTCCTTGGTGAGTCACAGAAAGGAACTACACCATGTGAGTTGTCACAAAAAGGAAACTTTATTTGCAGCAAATGAGGAGATCGTGGGGAGTAACTTCCAAAGCCATGACTCCCGAAGCAGCGGTGAATAGGTTCCTTTTTTCATGTGAAAAAATGTTTAATGTTTTTTATTTTTGAAAGAGAGAGAAAGCAGAGTGTAACCAGGGGCGGGAGGGGCAGAGAGCGAGAGGGAGACACAGAACTCGAAGCAGGCTCTAGGCTCCGAGCTGTCAGCAGAGAGCCCTACTAGGAGCTCGAATTCACAATTCATGAGATCATGACCTGAGCCAAAGCGGGACGCTCGGCAGACTGAGCCACCCGGGTGCCCCTCCTTTTTTTTTTTTTTTTTTTTTTTTTTTTTGAATTAGGATGAAAAAGAGGATCCACCTCGCCATAGATAGAGGAGGACATGACGTGAAACATGCAACTTAAGCAAACAGGTCTCCACGCACACTGTGTGCTGTGTAAGTAAGGCTTGTGATAAGGCTCCTGCTCCTCCCTGGTTCGAGATTTTAGAATTATAATGAGGTAAAGGTATCATCAATCACTCTAGAGGTCACTCCATGGTCCAACTGAGCATGTGTGAGTCAGGATGACACTCAAACTGTCCCCGGGGGATCTGGGCAGGTTGAAGCTTTTGTCAAGAGAATCACTAATGTTTGAGGGATGCTATTGCTTTCCACTTGCCAGACTTAAGAGAGACACTGGCAAGAGGATTTGCTTAAGGAAAAATGTGGGAAAAAGGTGGGGGAGTCTAAGGTGGTAGGCAGTAAAGGTCACATCTTGGGGTCTAGCAGGTGACAATACTAACGTAAATGATATTTTTGTTTATTTCAATTTCCAAAAGCTTATTTTTAGCACATAGACACATTACTGAATTTTAACATACTGTCCTTGATCTGGAAACTTATGTCTTTGCAACTGGAGGTCGTTCCCTTTTGCATTCCAATCTGTATCACTTTTTTATTTCTTGCATATCGAACTGAAATGGACTCCCTTGGGATGGTGAAGAGGTGTGATGAGTCCAGATATCTTTGCTTCTTTACCGGTGTTAAGGGAAAGCACTCAATCTGTCGCTGCTGAGTAGATTACTAACTGGAGGGTTTGTTTCTTTCTAATGTCATTATCATATGGAGGAAAACCTCACTTACTCCTACTTTACTTATTCCTAGTTTACTGAGACCATTTGTCATGAAATGATGGCGACTTTGAGGTGCTTTATCTGCATCTACTAAGGCTATCATGTGGCTTTCCTTCCTCAGCCTATCAATCAAGTAAATCACCCCAATTCATTAATCTTTCACATGTGGAATAAACCCACTCCATCGTGATATATAATCTTCTCAATAAATTGCTCCATGCAATTCGATGTGCAACTATTTGTTAGGAATTTTTGCTTGTTTTGTGCACATGGGCTGTGGATTCTTGGCTATCTGGTTTCACTATCCAAGTAACACTGGCCTCACAGAATAATTTGGAACATTTTCAATTTTCTTCTGTCTCCTGGATCACTTTTTTTTCCCTTTTAAATTTGACTCTTTATTCAGTAAATATTTACAGAATTCACCAGCGAACCCATCTGAGGTTCTCTCTGGAGTGTTTTAACTACAAATTGAATAACTCATTTTAGATATACAACGAGTTCAAGTTTTCAAATTCTTCTTAAGTGTGTTTTGAAAGATCAATTCTTTCAAGAAATCAATGCCTTTCAGGTTTTAGAATTCAATGGCAAAAAATTCTTCATCATGTTCCCTTATAATCATCAGTAAATCCTTCAATGTCTGTAATAATGCTGCTCATTCATGTTTCAATTTGGTCATTTAGGCCTATTCTTGATCGGTCCAGCTGGAGGTTTATCACTGTGGTCGGCCTTTTCAAAACTCACTGCTACATTTATTTTATTATTTCTTTTATTTCCAACTTCACTGATTTCTGCATTTCATTTTATGATTTCCACCTTAATTTGATTTGGGTTTTATTTCTTTTCCTCATTCTACTTTCTCAAGGGAGAAGTTGTGATTGTTGATTGAAAACGTGCTTCCCATGGAAGCATTCTCCCTGTAAACACTGATTGAACTCAGCCTCCACATATTTTGATCTCTTGGTGATTTGCTTTCATCCAGTTCAAACTATGCCAAATTTATCCTTTAAAACAAACAACGGCAGGGACACCTGGGTGGCTCAGTCTGTTGAGCGTCCGACTTTGGCTCAGGTCACGATCTTGCGGTCTGTGAGTTCGAGCCCCGCGTCAGGCTCTCTGCTGACTGCTCAGAGCCTGGAGCCTGTTTCACATTCTGTGTCTCCCTCTCTCTCTGACCCTCCCCCGTTCATGCTCTGTCTCTCTCTGTCTCAAAAATAAATAAACGTTAAAAAAAAACAAATAAAAAAATGGCAAAAACATTTTTTAAAGTTTCTCATGACTTTCTCTGAGGCGAGGAAGAATTTAGTCCAACAAAGTAAACTAAAGAGTTTCAAATGGAGCTTGACCTTGCCACCTCACGTTTAAACTTCTCGCCTCCAAAATCATGAAAAAATAAATGTATGTTGTCCAAAGACACCCAGGTTGTGGTAGTTGTCATGGCAGCCCAAGGGGTCACTACAACACCCTGTAACCAGCACCCAGATTAGTAAACTCCATAATATCAGCACCTGAGAAATGCACCTTGGACATGGTTTCTTTCCAAGCATAACGTTGCACCATGGTAAAGACTAGTCATTTCCCATTACTATTCGTTTTAGGAATAAATCCATGTGGCAGGAAATTTTGTCCCTATTTCTAATAGCATAGGTTAGACTTACCTGGTGTAGAACCTTATAAATAACTGGAACGTTACAGGAGGAGCGATTTTGTGTCTGGGGTTTTTTTGCTCAAACTTACGTTTGTGATATTAATCCATAAAGACACAAACAGACACTTTAAATGAAAGGAAATACCATAAACAAATGCTCAGAGACACAAATAACAGGACATCGTAAATTGAAGTGAATCAAATAAACATTTTTATAATTGGTGAAGATTTTATTGGCAAAATCAAACAGACTGATAACACGTTGCGGTGGTAACCAAGAGAGGAAGCAGGAATTCTTGAATGCTGCTGACTGCAGATAGAGATGTAGAGCATCTATTGTAAATTCAACGTCTATGCAATTTCATGTGGACATATTTTGACATAGAAATGACACTGCTAGACATTTACCCTATGTATACGCTCTATGGCAAGTAATACAGTATTAAGTGCTTTCATTCACACAATTCTAAAATTCTGGGACAAACCTAAACGTCCACTGGAAATAAAACATTTATCAGTGTGACATTTGCAGAAATTTATACAAAGTAATGCAGCTACCTATGTACTGATATGGAACACACGTGTGGTACATTTTCAACAGAAACATAAAGGATCGTTACTGTCGTTTGTAGCCACATAAGATTTTGTTTAGCAGACGGCCTGTGTATACTTGTACTTTACTAGAATACCTCTGGAATACTATATAAACCAGTTACATGTGTACCTTTGAGGTGGCAACTAGGTGAATACAGCACAAGATGGGTTGAGAAGATGTGTTCATCGTTTAGGACCTCTTACACTGTGAACATTGCAAATGTATTCACTACCTATTTAAATCAAGATCATTTAGTTATATTCTAAATGTAAAGTCTTACACTGAAACTTTTTTCACATTCTCTGGTGGAATGATTCTTGAAATTTCAAAAAAAAAAAAAAAGGTTCATTTTTGGATGGATGATTTTACTATTTCTAAAACTTACTCTTTTATCCATGCTGAAGGATATTTGAAAGATTATAATCCTTCATACGCCATGCATAGTTGACTAATTTGAGAGAATACCCTGTATTTTTCCTTACAGCTGTTAAAGAATGAAAATAGTGAACACTTGATCACAGCACTTTAATTATCAGGGCCAGAGAACTCCTTTTCACAAATGTAACGGAAACGGTTACTACAGTCAACAGTATAAATTGTTGATGGTCTCATGTGTCCACATTTCACAGGAGATAAGCTCTGTTGGAAATTCCTGCACCAGAAAATTAATTCATTTCAGAAAGACATTTCTCAGGCAAAATTTATCACAAATTGAAAACATATGTGCACTTATTTCAATGGCCTTACAAATGTTGAGAGGGTCATATAGCGTTAAGATTAGGAAGCGTAATTGTATCTAAACCTAATTAAATGTTACCAATGGACCATTGGAACTAGTGAAGAAGTACAAAGGGTAGTATAGACTGGAAGGTCTAGGGAGTTATAGATATACACTTGAAATATGCTCCTAAGACTCCTGACACGTCTGGGAAGTGATCAAATAATGTTCGGGAAGTGATACACTGAAATTACATATAAACATATCTCCAAGTGCTTATAATTCAGACTGATGTGCCCAGAGCAAGCAATTCCACTGCTAGCCTCACTTTGAGGAAAAAGGGTGCTGATTTGCCTTTAAGATAGTGTGCACTTTTTCTCCACTGAGCCTAATGTCTTCGACACCAAACGAAGCATTAGACTTCGGTGAAATTGGGCAATGAGAAGGAGGTACCTGGATTTTAAATGTGAAGGCTGGGCTACACTGTCCAGAAAAAAAATGTTTCTTAGTTTTAATTTTCACCCAAATCCTCAGGAATCTGATGGGAAGTAACCATTTCAAGAAATAAAATGGAGGTGTCCCCAAATTTTTATAGTCAGCTGTTATTTCAGTAGAACTTCTTTGCAGGGGGTTCCATTGCCTTCCCTGACGCGTTATGGGTTTATTTCTGTCTCTTGAAACACTTTTCCGGGTGATGTTTTCTGGTTATCCTCTTGTCCACTTAACATGACCTTCCACATGAGGGTGTCCGAGGGCTCAGCCCTTAGATTCCCGAGAATCATCCCAGCCTCGCACTTGTCACACTGTCTATCCACTGCTGCAGACATTTGCATCCCAGGCACAAACCTCTCACCTGATCGGCATGATCATCTATCACAAGTCCCATGCGACACCCCCGTACATACCTAAATGCTTTAACAGTTTTACTACCAATGTATCTAAAACTGAATTCCAAATATGCCCTATTAACGTTAATGGAAACGTCATTCTTACCACTCCTGGACCAAAAACCTGACACCATCCCTGACTTGTCCGTCTCACACACATGTTTGGAACAAGTGTAGAATCTGGCCACTTAGCCATCTCAGCTCAACAGACTGTCCAGAGTGCGTCTCCAAAGCAGGAGCCAGACTTTGTCCCTCCTCCGCTTAAAGCCTCTATGAGAAGGCTATATGAGAAGTCATATCTTCTCATGACCCTCATGAGCCAATCCAAGGTCTTACATTTTTCTGATCCCCACATGCTCTCACCGTCGTTCCCTCTCTGACTTACTTTTCTCCCACCTCGTTCCCCTTGCTCCAGTCCCAGGCCCTCTTGCTATTTCCTCAGGGATGCTAAGGACACTCCTACTGCTGGGATGCATTTGTATCAGCTAATCCACATGCCCTGCTCACTCAACATGCTGTACGAACTTCATTTCTCATGGAGTCTGTCCTGACCACTCCACTGAAAGCAGTGAAACCTCTCCCTCTTACCTTCATACACAAAAGACACTTTGCACTGTAGAAAAAGGAAAGATTTCACATCACTCCATAGCATATATCACCCCCTAATGAGCCATGTAATTCACTTGGCACGTTGAGATTGTCATCGCTCATCACCAAGAGCTCCATCAAGCCTGCATTGGAATGTACTATCCACAACGGCAGAAGACTGTAGCGTGTTTCATTCACCACTATAGCTTCAGTGACTAGAAGGATGCCTGGCACATTGTGGGCCATCAATAAACAGCATGTTAAATACCCCATGTTTCCCATAATATCCGCCAGTTATCTGGATTTATTTACAACGGATCACTTTTCTTCATTTTCTAAACTACTTTCGTAACATCAAATGACAAATACATGTGATTTATTAATGAAACAAGGCTAGCAGTAATTCTTGCGGAATTGTGCTAAATAATAGCATGAAAGATATTAAATACCACATTAGAGTTGCAAGATTACTAAATGACTCCTTTGGAAAAAGCTCTTTTGTTGTTTTTCTCGAATGATACCAAGCAAACAGGTACAAATTTCATGTACAGAGGAGGCTGGCTGTAACCACTTTCCTCTCCTCATTACCTTTTACCATTTCCTGCAACCATATCTGTGGACATGCTTGTATCATAGGACATACAAGATACAAAAGCAAAATGCCATTTCACTAGGTTTGGCAGGACTTTCCATTAAAGAACATGGAATAGATCATGCTCTTTGGGTCTAGTGAGGTCTCAGATTTGCATTCGGTTGCCAACCTAAGAAGCGAGATCAAATGGAATGAACAATATTCCTTAAGTCCCCAAGGATCTTTTCCTCTTCACCAATAACCTACCACTCCGTTACTGAGCAGTAAAGGGAGAAAGGCCATGAAATGAAAAATTACAGCTTCTGAGATAGGGGTGAGCCATCCAGCCATTGCCAGGGATACCTGCTTTCTTGAACCCTACTTAATCCAATCCAATGATTGTGTTTTTTGATTGAATAAGGACCTGTGAGAAAATTGGAATTATTAGTATTATTCACAGCATCAGTGAAAACATCTTACCCACAGAGGACTCATCAATAAAATACTGGGCACTTTTATCTTCAAACACTTTTATGATAAATGGAAGTGGCAGGCTCATTTCTCCATGGGGTAGAGAAGACACAGGAGTCGAAATGCTTCAATGAAGGAATCACTCAAGTCTCTGTGACTGGATCCAAGATATCAGCAAAGGGGCAGGATGGACTTAGAAATAAACAAATCTTCCCATACGATAAAGTAGATAGATAAATATGATGGCAAAGTCAGGAAATTTCCTCATCCTAAGACACCTTAAAGCATGTGAAAAGACAGGGCGCCTGGGTGGCTCAGTCGGTTAAGGGTCCGACTTCAGCTCAGGTCACGATCTGGCGCTCCGTGAGTTCGAGCCCCGCGTCGGGCTCTGGGCTGATGGCTCCGAGCCTGGAGCCTGCTTCCGATTGTGTGTCTCCCTCTCTCTCTGCTGCTCCCTTGTTCATGCTCTGTCTCTCTCTGTCTCAAAAATAAATAAACGTTAAAAAAATTAAGAAAAAAAAAGCATGTGAAAAGACAAGCCTTGTCTGGAGATATATGCAATAATTTACAGAACAAAAATACGTATTTTTAGAAATAAACAAGGGAAAAGATTACACAATAAGAAAAAAAGGCACAACAAACGAGAACATATTTCAAATAAATGGGGAGTATAGCCAAGAAATAAAGATGCCAAGCTCACTAGAGATCATGAAAATTCAAATCAAAGCCACCAGGGTATATTTTACTAGTATTGAATTGGCAGAAATTAAAAATAACAGCACCAAGTTTGTGGGATGGTTGATATCAAATCCATCTTTCAAAATATTGCTAAAATCATTTTGAAATGTAATTTTAAAATATCTCATGAAAATGGACCTTTAGGAACCCTGTCCCCAATGATTTCACTCCTACGATGATTTGTGATCAAGAGAAGTGAGGACACACAAGAGAGTTTTGCACTGAGACACGTCTAAGAATGATTCATGAAGGACTACTCCTAACCACAAAAGGTGGAAACAACCCAAACTTCCATCTTCTAGAGATTCTTAGCCACGCTGGGGAATATTATACAGCAGTGAAAATGAAGAGACTATAGCTACAAGCGGTCAAACTCTGTATCCCATTAATTTGCTCTACACACCTAAGGAAATAAAACTGCCGTGAGAATTTTCCTTCTGTATGCAGTGGCTATCATACAGTCTGTGTTAACAGTGTGGGCACTGAATAATGCATGCAGGGTCTAAAATATCTCTACCATAAAAATTCTGTAAGTTCTTTGTAATCATTATTCCAATTGGCATATTGAATGGAAAGTAACAAGTTAATATCCTTTGCTATAAGCAATGTAATTGAATCTCTCTCAGCCTCTCTCTCTCTCTCTAACACAAAGGCATCCAAAAACACACACATGCATCAATATCTCTTCACAGTAATTACATTGTATCAGAAAAATTTGAGGAGTGTATAGTTAGTGCCTAAGGAAAACGAATGGGAATTATAGAATTGCGACCAAATAGATGTTATCATTTCTAAGTCTCCAAATCAACACTGATGTTAAATGTCCCTTGATTCTTTCACTCACATAATTTTGCTAGATGCTAGGGGTATGCATAGGTATCAAAGCCAATTTCAGATTTCAGTACCAATGGACTTAAGCCCCTGCTGTCATTACACTCCTGGGTTGGTAAAGCAGCAAAACATGGGAAATCCTAAACCATCAGTGTAAGAGTAATGCTTTTCTGTAGCAAAGCTAATCTCCAGTTCAGAGAGTGTATCAACAGCCCAGTTCAGATACTGACAGCCAAGTTCTCATCAAATGAGGTGCTAGACTATGAAACTCAGATTTTGCTCTAAACAATGGCAAAAGTCTCAGGGAACGTCAAAGGCTCTAGATAGTTCCTGGAAACACAGGGATAACAAGTATAAGAAGCTTCATTGAAACTCTGAGGTCCATAAACTTCAATGGCAGGACTGAAACTGAAGAACACTGAATTGGAAATGACAGGGGAAATACGGATTAAAAATAAACTTAATGTGTGAAAGAAGAAAACTCCAACCATTTGGAAGTTGATTGATAACAGCTGAGGTTGAAAATAATCGAGGTACTTATTAGGTCCTGGATTTTTAGGTCCTGGATTATTAGGTCCTGGATTATTGGTCCTTGATTTTTAAAATTTGCTTGAACCAATGTGCTAATGTGTACTTCATTTGTTTCTCATACTTATGAGTGAATCATTCATATTCATATCAGTATTTTAATAAGAATTTTATAAACAAGAAACACAGGGCTCTTTTTGTTTGTTTCTTTGGTTTTTTTTTTTTTAGATAAACTTTACATGCAACGTGGGGTTGAACTCACAGATCAAGAGGCACATGGCCCACCAACTAGGCCAACCACATGCCCCTGAGTATTGGCCTGGTTTGGGTTTTATTTTGTTTTCCTTTTTGAAAACATAGGGCTTTTAACTCATCCTTCACAAGACACTAATAGAAATATCACTGCTAGAACTAGATCGTGTAACTAGAACTCAGTGCCTACATGGACTATTTATGGAATCATTAGAAGGAACCCCACAGAATCCATTCTACTGACTTCATATTGCCAAACATTAAAATTAATGGCAAATGTGATCTACATTTTCTCTTCTAGAAAAGAGATGCTCTCTCTGTCATTCTGGATTATAAGCAAAAGGAAAAAAATCATTTCCAAAGAATCATTCCAGGGTGCCTGGGTGACTCCATCGGTTGAGTGTCTGATTTTGGCTCAGGTCATGATCACACGGTATGTGAGTTTGAGCCCCACGTCGGACTCTGTGCTGACAGGTAAGAGCCTGGAGCCTGCTTCACATTCTGTCTTCCTCTCTCTCTGCCCCAATCCCACTCGCACTCTGTCTCTCTCTGTCTCTTACAAAGTGAATAAATGTTAAAAAAAATAAGTAAATAAAAAGAAGCATTCTAGCTACATTCAACCTCTTCATTTTTCAACCTCTTTTCCCATGGCCATGAAGGGAGAGACTCATCTTTCCTTTGAAGTTGAATCCCTCCCATATACTGATGAAGGAACAATAGAACTCAGTACAATGAGAAATTATCTCTTTAGAGTGCTCATACCCTTGAAGCCGTTGTTCTTTTGCCCTGTATTAGCCCTGAGAAGGTAATGCTGAGCCGTCTGAAGCATACTAAGTGTTAAGATGCAATATATACAATACTAAAGACTGAAAATCATTCCATGGCATGCCCAGAAGAGCAGTTCTTCTTGATTTAAAACAATGGTTCTTCTTGGTCACTGTTACACCTATGTCTCTTCCACAGAGAAATCTGCGCCAGTTAACAAAGTGCTTCAAAGCAACATGCCAAATAATACCGGAGGAAGTCGAAATAATTGTCTGAACCCCAGACATGCTTTGCATACTCATAGCATTTACATCAGGTTTAGGAAAGTAGACATACTTGCTCCTCTTTAGTATCAATCTTCAGGAGACTGGACTGCAGATCTTGGCATGACACCATGCTCCTCTCCCAAGTTTTCTCCTCTTTTGAAAAGTGGTAACAGCTTTTTCCACAGCAGTACCAGTTTCCTTGAAATGTGTCATCGTCTTCATTCCATGCTCATGGATTGGAAAACAAACATTGTTAAAATCCTGACACTACCCAAAGCAATCTACACATTCGATGCAATTTCTATCAAAATAACACCAGCGTTCTTCACAGAGCTAGAACAAACCCAAAATTTGTACGGAACCACAAAGGACACTGAGTAGCCAAAGGAATGTTAAAAAAGAAAATCAAAGCTGGACACATCACAATCCTGGATCAAGCTGTTCTACAAAGCTGTTTTCACCAAAACAGTATGGTACTGGCACAAAAGTAGACACATAGATCAACGAACAGAACGGAGAACCCAGAAATGGACCCACAAATGTACAGCCAGCTAATCTTTGACCAAGCAGGAAACAATATCCAAAGGAAAGAAGACAGTCTCTTCAGCAAATGGTGTTGGGAAAACGGGACAGCAACATGTAGAAGAATGAACCTGGACCACATTCTTATGCCATACACAAAAACAACTCAAAATGGATGACAGATCTAAATGTCAAAACCATCTAAATCCTAGAGTAGAAAACAGGCAACAATCTCTTTGACCTCACTCACAGGAACTTCTTACTTAAATGAAGACATGTCTTCAGGGGCAAGAGAAACAAAAGCAAAAACGAACTATTGGGACCTCATCAAGATAAAAACCTTCTGCACCGCGAAGGAAACAATCAGCAAAACTAAAAGGTAACCGACAGAATGGAAGAAAATATTTGCAAATGACATATCCGATAAAGGATTAGTATCCAAAATCTATAAAGAGCTTATGGAACTCAACACTCAAAAGGCAAATAATCCAATGAAGAAAGAGACAAAAGACATGAACAGACACTTTTCCAAAGGAGACATCCACATGGCCTACAGACACATGAAAAGATGCTCCACATCACTCATCATCAGGGAAATACAAATCAAAACCACAATGAGATACCACCTCACACCTGTCAGAATGGCTAAAATGAACAATTTGGGCAAGAACAGATGTTGGCAAGGATGTGGATAAAGGGGAACATTTTTGCACTGCTGGTGGGAATGCAAGCAGGTGCAGTCACTCTGGAAAACATCATGGCTGTTTCTTAAAAAATGAAACATAGAGCTACCCTATAATTAGAAACAATAATGGCACTACTAGGTATTTGCCCAAAGGACACACAAATGCTAATATGAAGTGTCACATGCACCCCAATGTTTTGCACCAGTTTCAATAATAGCTAAATCATGGAAAGAGCCCAAATGGCCATCACCGATGAATGGGTAAAGACGGTATATTCTACAATGGAATATCACTCAGCCATCAGAAGGAATGAAGTCTTGCATTTGTAACAATGTGGGTGCAAGTAGAGTGTATCGTGGTAAGCAAAATCAGTCAGAGAAAGAGAAATATAAGATTTCACTCATATGTGGAATTTAAGAAACAAATTAGATAAACATAGGGGAAGATAAGGAAAAACAAGCTAAAAACATAAAGGGAGGAAAACCGTAAGAAGCAAACCAGAAGAAACTCTTCAATACAGAGAAAAAACTGAGGGTTGCTGGAGGGCTGTTGGCTGAGAGGAGGGCCAAATGGGTGATGGGCATTAAGGGGGACACCTGTGGGGATGAGCACTAGGTGTTGTATATAAGTGACGATTTCCTAAATTCTACTCCTGAATGAATTACCAGACTACATATATGTTAACCAGCTGGGATTTAATAATTTCTTTTGAAAAAGTAATGTGTCATGATCTTTATCTTGAAAACAAAGCCACATGATCCTCAACCACAAGACCACTTAGAGACTTATGCTTTCTTTATGTATACATATATATATATACATACATATATATATATACACATATATACATACGTGTATGCATACATCTTGCTTACATCAGACTGAATGACTGAAAAATAGGTGGTTTTCCTGTATCCCAAACGTCTCATGTTGAGAATAGCTTTGGGGTCAAATTGTGGAGCCAGAGACTGATAGACGTCAGACCATTGTTAAAATGACACTGAGAAATCCTGACTTCCCAAGTACAGATACACTGCTCCAATAGGAAGCAGTTCTCCCTTCGGGAGAAATTCACCTAAGTGAATATAAGAGGGTGGTATTAATTCCAAGAGATCTAGACTGGAGAAAATTCATCCACAAGCAGAAAATACTCAATCAAATCAACATGACTTTGTGAAAGTCAAGAATTCAATTAGCTAGAAGAAAGAAAATGGATTTAATTTTAAAAAGTGAGAAAAATTAAAGGACTTGACAAATTCAATGTGAAGTTTTAAAATGATACATTAAAATTGAACAGAATGAGATAATCCCATGGAGGAAAAAAACTGTAAACTATCAGTATAATCATTCAGTACATACCTGTAGTGGGTAGTAAAATTAAGTGATCTTCAACTTCTGCTAAGGAAGCATTCTTGTCTTCTGGTTCTTTCATATCTTGCCTGATTTCTCCAGAACACCTGTGAAAAACTTCAATTCATTTTATAAAACTAAGGTCTTGAATGCTTGTAATAGATCATTTTATTATAATCACTTACTCTACTTCTAAATGGCACAGTGAGTGGCGCTGACTAAATGAAAGTACGATCAGAGACACTGCCAGGTTACAATATGTTGAAGTGCCAGAACATAAAACAGATTTTTAAATAAAATGATAACTTGCTATACATTATTTTGGAAGTACGTGAGACAGGAATCAACTTCTATAAAACAGAAATGTAAACAGGAAGTGAAATATACTTTTAGTTTCTACGCCACTTACTCTTCAAATAATGATTACACAGTTGGTGAAATGAAGTAGCCAGTATTTTATTTAGCATGTAGTATTTGCACAGGAAGCTAAACACCAGGGATTTGACTCTCCTCTAGTACAAGCTTATAATTAATACACTGAATATACATAGAGGAAGAGCACACATGGCGACTTCTAACATGCAAAAAGTAAGTGAAAAATCTCTGAGCAAATTGGCAGTATCTTCTCCAAACTCACACATAAAAAAGTGTAAAATCACGCAGTGTATGGCTCTTTAAGTGTACAAAGACGGAAAGAAAGGTCCCTTAAGGATTTGTTACGCAGCTAGGAATCGTCATTTCCAGCTCTCTACCACCCATCACTGAACCAAATGCAACGTCTACTTGTAAAACTCCAACATCAATTGCACAGTCTCCTGATGTACTCCGTGGCAATAAATATAACTACTGCTTCAACTCAGTCATCCATTCCAGTGTTCATATACTGGATCTGAATTGAAAAGACACCTTAAAGGGCCCCTGGATGGCTCAGTTGGTTAAGCGTCTGACCTGGGCTCAAGTCATGATCTCACAGTTCATGAGTTGGGCCCCGCATCTGGCTCACTGTTATCGGCACAGAGGCCACTTCGGATCCTCTGTCCCACTCTCCCTGGGTCCACCCCCCACCCCTCCTGTGCTCTCTCTATCTCTTTCTCTCAACCATAAATAAAAACCATTTAAAAAAAAAAACACCCACATTAAGACCTCCTGTACCTAAATACTACCATTTCTTGGCACCAATCAATTCCCTTCTCCTTTCCTTTTTGTCCATCCAAGGACACGTAGTACAGAACCAATTTTGGCAGGACCTCCAAGAAGCTTGCAGCATAGTCTTTATGCACATCGAAAAATAGCCAGCTTCACTGGGGCTCTTGGCTAACACTCCATTGAGCAAGCCACTCTTGATCTCAGGGTCGTGAGGTCAGGCCCAAGTTGGGTGGGGAGCCTCCTTGAAAAATTTAAAAAAAAATTTTTTTTTAATGTATAAAATAGCCAATTTTGGAGCACATTTGTCATTCACCATCTCATCTCCCCTCAAGGTTCTGAAACTCAAGTGACAAAAAAAGATCACAAAATTGTACACATACAAACTAATGCTGACCAACGCTTAGATTTTCTTCACCATTTCACCTCTCAATATAACACACTATCGTTCTTAAAGCACACTCTTTTCTCAATTCAACAGCTATTTCAAGTATTTATACTTTGTCTAAATTATCTGGTGCACCTCCTTGCCCCTTCCTCTCAGAACATGGCCTCATCTGCTCCTTTGCATGGAAACAGTCACCAGCAAGGATACCTTCTCCTCACCTTCCTGCACCTCCTCCTATAGATAACACAGGTATCTCTCACTCTACCCCAGAAAAAAATGAGCTTTGCATTGAACAAGCGTGAAACTCTCACCCCTGCTCTGGATTTCATCCCGTATCGAATCTTTGGTGATCTTGATCTCCTACTGTCAATTTCTCTCTTGAACCCTCCACAGTTTCCTTCTCATGGTTCCCTTCTCTTGCATATGATCAAGTCAGCTTTCCCACAAAGTTCCTGTCCTCCTTTTTCATATTTTTTTGTAACAGAGTTCTTTTCTTTACTCTCAGATTGGGTGCTAACATAAGATTGTTCACATTCCTTCATTCATGAGACACTTACCACATTGCTCGCAGAACTGGTTTTTCTTCCTTAGTTAGCAAGTTGTTAGCTACCCCAAATTGTAGCCAGGACCTTAAGCATTACATTTATTTACTTTGCTAGTCATTTCATCTCATCTCCCTACTTCTCTCACATGCTGTAACTAATGCACATTCAATTACTCCCTTCATACATTTTATATATAGTGTTATTGCCTCTTTGTGGATTTCCTGAAATATTACTATTTATTGTATTTGTTTTGCACTGTTGCATCTTATAAAAATGTATCGTGACATGCACAAACTTTTGTGCTCTTGCTTTGTTTTTCCATTTCATATGCTCTTGCTAAATTTCATGCATATTGTTGAATACCATTGTCATTGTCTTGACTGTCACATACATTCCATTGGCAAATCAATTGCAGAGATCTCATTTACTCTCCCATTAATGATCTTTTGAGTAGTTGTGATATGTTCCACATTGTGAATAGCACTGCTACGAACTGTCCTGTAGAAGTTCATTTCTGTGTATGTGCAAGTATATCTGTTGGATATATACTTAGGGTGAGAATTACTGAATCGTGTCGAGCTGTAGAAGACAGTACCAAACTCGCTAAGTGTTTCTATCAGGTAATACTGCCTTTAACAACGCTCGAGATCATATACATCCACATATTTTCAAGGCTTGGTAAATGTTTCGCTTATCCATAATTAAAATAAATGCTTTTCTGTATTCACTGATCTCGGAATTCACTGATCTGTATTCACTGTATTCTCTGTATCTGCTTCCTAATGTGTGAAAGAGTTTTAGCCATTACAGTCAGGCTTTGACCATACCCACTATCCCACTGGAGCTACTCTAGAAAATATCATTTCGGTCTCTCTCTTGCCAAATTTAATAAGCATATCTCTAGCCATTATAATACCTGATCCTCCTGTACAATTTGGAACTCTGGACTACCTTTGCCTTCTCCCCATGATACCATAATGTTTTGGACTCCCACCTACTTGTTTAACCAAGCATCATGGTTTTTCACTGTTTTTACTCATCTTTTACCTCCAGCTAAATGTTGATTTATCCTAAGAATCCTTCGCCTCACCCTTGTTCTTCTAGCCTGATCTACTCTCCCTGGTTTCACAAGGCAGAGCTTGGTCCAGCTTCTGCTTTCCTCTATGATATCTTCCAGTATCTTTCATCCAGGCATCTTCCTTGATCTCCAGACTTTTAATACCACCGTGTACGTGCTGATGGTCTGTGTCTGCTGTTAAAACCCACTCTAACAGACAAGACCAATCTCATTCTTTCTGGTCATCTCCACTGATATGTCCAAGCACCTCACTCCTTACTGTTATTAGCACACCTACGCAAACACCAAACCGTACTTAGTGTTCTTCTTGTGTTCTCTGTAATATTTATTGGAATACATTCACCAAGGTGTGTAAGCCTCATGTCAAATGGTATCACTGATTCAAATGTCTCCCTCACGCACTCATATTCTAGCAATTCTTATTGAAGATTTCTCATAAATGGTGCCTACCCTTCATTTCTTCTTCATAACACTAATTCAGTCATTCTAACTAACCCTGATTCCTGAAACATCCTGTTATCTTCTCCTTCCACCCACTTGCCGGATGTTGAGATTGACCTTTCCCAAATCCCTATCGCCTCATGGGACAGGAGTCATGTTTTTCCCTCACATAAAACCTTTCGGTGGTTTCTTTTGTTTTTAGAACAAATCTAAAATTTCTTAAGATATTAAAATTATCAAAACGTGCATACCTAGGCAAACCTATTTATAGCTACTTCTTAATTCTCCTAAAGCATCCAGTTCTTTGGTTCTTGTTTTCTATGCCTGGATAAGTAGTCTCTCTACCCCAAGCTTCCTGATTAAGTCCTACCTATCCTTTACATCATATCAATTATTATCTCCTGGAGGAAAGTTTTCTGGCCCTCAGCATGAAGTATTCTATTCAGCTGATATCTTGAAGCCTTTACCCCAGCACTAATAATATTTTATTTTAAAAACTGTTTACAGGGCACCTGGGAGGCTGTCAGCCGAGTGTCTGACTTCGGCTCAGGTCTTGATCTTAGGGTTCATGATTTCCAGCTGCTCATCAGGTTCCCTGCTGTCAGCACAGAGCCCACTTAGGATCTTCTGCCTTCCTCTCTTTCTGCCCCCGACCCCAGCTCATGCTCTCTCTCTCTCTCTCTTTCTCTCTCAAACATAACTAAGACATTAAAAATACATAGGAGCGCCTGGGTGGCTCAATCAGTTAAGCATCTGACTTCTGCTCAGGTCGTGATCTCGCAGTTGATGAGTTTGAGCTCAGCACCAGGCTCTGCATCTGTGGTGAGGAGACTACTTGGAATTCTCTCTCTCTCCCTCTCTCTCTCTCCCCCCCTTCCATTTGCATACCCTCTGTCTCTCTCTCAAAAGTAAACAAACAAACAAACCTCATCTTGAAAAAAGAATAACTTTCATTTTGAAAAAAATCCCCTTTATACTGAGCTCATTAAGTGCTGACTGTTTAAAATTCCTGTATCTTTAGTATCTATTATACATACTCCCTGACCCAGAGAAGATACTCAAAATTGTTGTGGAATAAATGAACCGAAGGATTAAAAATTCAGGAAGAAGATATTAAAAACAAGTGTTTTCTATACATTTTTAACAATCGATGTGAAAAATATAAAAATGATATAAAAATAGATCAACCTTATATTCCTCTGTGATTTAATCAGTATTGCAGTATGATAAGGAGTGTACTACTCAAGGAAGATTTTTCCAATTCTCTGGTCATATGGAAAACTTCCTCCTTCACAAAATATAAAGATGAATATATATGTAAACCTCACTGTACATTTCAGGAAAATTTTGTGCCATTACAGCCATGACATACACTATTTCGTGTGGTGTAAAAGCTAAGTGATGGCAAAATAGCAAAATCATTGTCATCAACATTATAAACACCATCGTGATTACTAACATTTCTATAGGACTCTATAGTTTACAAAGGCTCAGCAGAAATTCAGTTATGGTATCTCATTTTTCACGCTGCTCCTTGTTCTCATAAAAAAAAAAATGTGTGTGTGCCCGATACTCACGCATATATCTTAAGCCTGTGCTTGCCAGCAGGAGGAAAACACATGTAACTCCCAGGGTTAATGCAACCTTACGCCGTGGAAATTCTGTACAGATTCAGAAAGCAAAATATATAGTAAGCATTGAGCTTAGGAAAGCCCTCAGAGTTGGAACAAAATGGAATTCATTCTGGAATTGGAAATGAATATCCCTTTTTACTGTGATTACAAATATCCTTGAATTTTACATTTACATATACCCCTTGATCTATGAAGAACCGGACAAATAACGTCAAATATACAGAAACCCAATTATCATGATTTCATTTCTTCTTACTTGAAATCATATTTTCACAAAATAAGAAAGCAAACAAAAAACTTTACCTCTCCTTTCATCCTTTGAATATCTTTCGTCCATCTGTCTCCTTGAATAGGGTGATATCGGAGTCGTGCACATCGCTCTCTACTCGCTCATTTTTGAGGACAGTAGGCAAAGAACACAGTTCGAATCCTGTGCAATGTGGCCTGAGGCATTAAAATGGCAATATTTCTCATTACGTAACAGGGACAGCTAAATGAATAAGCATGATCATCTGAAATAAACAGGTTAAAGCAAGTATCTGGGGATATTAGGGAAATTTTTTTTCATCTTTATAATGCCTTACAACAGAGATTCTACACAATTAAATAATGGTCCACGACCATTTATGGGCTTGTTATGTTAAGCATTCACTTCTTTCAAAATCATTGAATTCATGGCCAAAATTTAATAATTGATATATACCATACTCACCTAAACCTCTAGGCTTATATCATCTTTTGAAAATTACGTTTGATCACTTAGTGCATGTGTTATGCCCAAATGGCAATTATATTGACACCAAATAGACTAAGCCCTTCTTACTAAGGACACACACACACCATTTTGACCAACACTGCGCCTGCTACATTGCTTATGTCAGACCCCGCTCATTCATTCATATTATCCCTTGAACTTTAGAGTCAGTGGATCATGACTCCTTTTTAAAGTATGAGGAAAATATGAAACTCATGAGGTTCAAGGAAGGGAGTTTAGGAAGTAACATTAAATGAGGGTGGTGATTGGTTTCTTTTCTGTTTGTGGATGAGGAAAACTGAGCCTTAAGGAATATATATAGTATTCCCAATGTCAGACTGTAAATGATACACTTTAGTTAAAATAAACATATATTATAAATATATATAAATAAACATGCATAAATATGTTAAATGATAGTCTAGTTCAAGTAAATATATGTCAAAATATTAAGTTATATTTTAATGGGAAATATAAATATATACTTAGTTCAAGTATATATGTCATAAAAATAGCTTATTCATATTTATCCAAAAATATGATCCTTCACCTACACTTGGTTTATAGAAATAATATTTTCACAAAAAATACATAATAATCTCTCTCCCCTAGAAATAAAATACACAGTGATTAAAGAGGAGAAAATATTTTCCCTAAAAGAATAGTTTTGGTAAGTGTAGAAAGAATCAGATAACTGGTTTTCCTCAATAGATATGGATTTTGGATTTTTAAAAGATCTTAATATTTCACCATTTAATTACATTATACTGTTGGGAAACTTGAACAATCATCAAATAATGATAAAATGTATATACACAGTGTCATTTTTTTTTTCAATAAATATTCTCTCTACAAAAGTGCCAAATTATAAATCTTGTCTTAAGGTCGTGTATTCCTAGCTAACTGGTTTTTGTTTAGTGGTATTGGAATTGAACAAAACAATAAGAAACAAAATAATAAGAAACTAAACTTGGAAATATAAAGCTGGATTTATTTTGCTAGAAAAATACTCCTATTGTCAAAGATTCCAACTTTTGTATTACACTTAACTGAAAGAAGAGAGAATTTAACCTTTGGATAGTTCACTGCTAACCAGTTAGGTAGCACCCATAGAGATAAGAGGGGAAAAAATCACAGATTTATACCGTCTGAAAAAGAATCACATACTCCTTAAAACACGTCAGGATTAAAAAAATCATATTCTGCATCAGAAATATTCTGATCCACTCCTTTCCTCATTTGCAGAATAAAGTTAACGTTCGATATGGATTAACACAGATCCAGGAGTCAGTTCTTGGGGCAACAGTCCAAAGCCCTCCCAATTTTGTCCACAGCTTTCCCATAGCAAATGCTACTTTATCCCTCTCTGCTGGACAATGTGACAGCACAGGCACGGGTCACCCAACCTCACTGGCTGCAATACCTCATCGTACCTGGGATTTCACAGCAGGAAAAGAGCTTGGTCAGGATCACAGCTACGATGATGTGCTGGCTCTGCGGGCTTTTCGCCTCTGCCCTGACTCCACAAGGTACTAGTTGACGTGCTTGACTGACTCTCAGAGAGACCGTGTCAGGAGAAAGATAGCCGATGGCCATGTGACATTAGATACTCCCCCGCATGGTTTCCACTGGCCTCAGGGTCTCCTTTCTCCTGCACTCTGTGTCAGACAGGAGTCCTAGAGACCTCAAATGCTGAAGTTTGCAGACATTCTGTGGATCGGTACAAACCTGAGCTTCAGCAGTTACCTTGAAGCATAAAAAAACAAAAAGGCATTCTCAAAATCTCATGAGGTTAGGAAATGCTTAACAATAAATGTAAAAATTTATCAAAATAAAAAGGGAAATATCCACATTCAACCTGACATGATTCTTACTTTTTCTTTTTATAGAATGAAGTTAAGTTACCAATAGCTTTATTTTTACTATTTATATGTATAAATATTATAAAATGTGTACAAATTTTGGACTATTTTTAACAAACATCCTGAGGATAGCCATATTGCTTAGGATATGACAGAAAATCTAAATACATAAAAATTGAGAAAAATGATTTGAATAATAGCACATTCCTACTTACTTCTTGTGTCCTCTTTAACTGCCTGAAGAAACAGAGCCTTTACATAATAAAAATTAGGACAGAAAGAAAGAGACATGTTTAAACACTTAAATAGGTTTGACTGTGCTCCTTTTAAAGCATTAAAGTCAAATTCATCTATTCAACCTCTTGTAGCAAAAACTATCAAAGCATTTTTAAGACTATATTATGTGTTTAATTCAATGAGCAGCTCTATGCCCTATTTACCCCTACAAGTAAATGCTAGGAAGGAACAAAAACAGTTGTGTTTTTTTTTTTCATATCAACCACATTGATCTGTCCATCTGAAGGGCCCCAATGATGAGATGCTTCAAAACTCTTCTTAGAAATGTGCAGTAATAACAACAAATCCACCTCGATGCCAGCCACACCAGGGGAAGTCTTTTCAAAAGCACTTTCTCCTGGTTGGAGCTCCCTTTTCCATGACTCCCAAAGCACAACTGTCTCATCCTCTTCTAAATACTGGTGGGAACACATGTGAAGTCTCTAGCTTTCTTTTTTCTGGTTTGCCTTTGGCTCACGCTGTTTCTTTTTAAGATCTAGCTCATTGCTTTCAGGAAGTAAGTTTCTGACACGAATAGAGATAATAAAGAAAGCCTTCTACAAATTTCCCATGCAAAAGGGCTCTCTCTTAAAGGCAAACACGGTTTTCAAGCATGCCTATGGACTGTGATCTGCCAGGCCCCGGGGTGTAATTCCTCTGCACGGCAGCCAGACATCTCTATGCCTTATGTCAAATTCCCCAGTGCCAAACGACCTCATTTAACAGAAATGTATTTCATCGTTTCTTTTGCTACCATTATATACCTCACTGGTAAGGAATGATTAAGCCAGCACATGGACTTTGGACGTGTATTTTAGAGGGTGAAGAGTACCCTTCATGGCCCTGAAGTACCCAAGAGTTTCAGACCTCTAAACTCTCAGGGCAACGTTGTCTTCCGGGTTATGGGTGATAAAACCCGCTGCAGTTTATTCCCCTTGTGCTTCCGAAGCAGCAGCTGAGTGAAGTGACTGACTTTGGAAGTCCCATGCTCTTCAGCAGCATCCAGCAGACCTTCTATGCAAATGAGTCTGCTGGGAGATTGGGCTTCAGGATCAGAAGCTATTAGGTGGTATTGAAAAACAGGTGTGTATGTCAGGAACCAAGCAGAAAATGGACTCTAAAAGTTAGCCCAGGTTCCAGGAATGTGTTGCCTCCAATCTTTTACAAAGTTGTTGTTTGTTTGTTTGTTTGTTTAATATTAACAAATCATCTGATACATATCTATCCCTACAAATTTGGAACAAAGCACCAATGAAAAGCAATTATTAGCAATTTCATCCTTGGGGTTCTTTAAATAAGATGCCGGCTTTATCATACCTAAAATAGATAGACTAGGTTCTAGAAAACCTTTCAAACTATATAGCCTTAAATATTTTATCAATAGTATTTACAGCAAGTAAAAAGAGTATTATGGTTAGAATATACGCATATTACGATACTTTTAGGATTGACTTGTTAAATTTTCTATTTTGGGAATGAGGCTACTTTTAATTAGTTTATGGAAAAACGTTAACCCCAAAGATCTCTGTGTCTTTAAAACACCCACACACTTTTTTACCCCAACATCAATGTATTTTTAGTGCTTCTTAAAATGATTCTTATACCTCTTTTCTACTTCGACTTTTATTTTTCCTGTAAGGTTTCACTAAAACATCACTCATGCTCACTGTCTTTACATTCACCAAGCCTCGCCTGCATCAAAGAAAAGTGCATACAATAATGACATCGAGCAAAAAAGCTTAAGGTGGTGGAAATCATGATTTAACCCCAAGATGAAATAATGAGTAAGTAAAGTGAGAGGGAGAGAGAGAGAAGGGATGATGATAACATGTCAAGAGAACAAGCAGTGTGGTAGCAGAATCTAACTAAACTCATGTGAAATTTATAACAAAGCAGGCAGACTGCATAAAATTTTGAAATAATATCCCAAGAGCAAAGGTGCAAGAGGAAGTAGGTTTTCGTTTGTATTTTTCATATTATGTTTTTCTTATGTAGTATTCTCACTTATTTCTTCTTGTCTACTAAAATTGGAAAAAGGCAAGAGGGTATGAAGAAATCATGACTCCAGAATTCTTGGCAATGTTACAAGGCAAAAAATTGGGACAAGTGATGTACTTTGAAAATAAATAGGAGCTTGTGCGAAAAGAAATGAAAGGCATGAATGGAGACAGTTTGCTTTATTTCTGAACTTTGAGTCTTTCCATGTGTATTTGTTAGTCAATAACACACATTAGTGCATTACATCTCAAATTATTTGGGAGCACTTCTTTTATACTTGTGCCTTTAGTAGTTAACGATTTTTCCTTCTGCAATCACTGCTTCTCTTGAAATTTTTTCTTACCTTAGTTTCAAGAACAATCTTTAGTTCAGTAAAGCTGTCAGTAGAAACAGCACTATCGTTTAAAGCACAAAGGATCATTTCCTCTTAATGGGGTTTGTGAGCAAAGGGCTAAGAAAGAATTCTTGAGACATCTTTGGTGCAAAAAAGGTGATTTTATTAAAGCCCAGTGACAGGACCTGTGGACAAAGAGAGCTATCCTGGGATTGTGAGAAGTGACTGATTATATATTGTTTAGTTAGTGGGGATTAAGGACAGCTTAAGCCTCTAAGGAATTTGGAATCAAGGTTTTCAGGGCCATGAGGAGCTAGCCACACTTAAGATAAGGTTATTTTTAGTTTTTTTTAATTTTTTTTTAATTTACATCTAAATTAGTCAGCATATAGTGCAGCAATGATTTCAGGAGTAGATTCCTTAATGCCCCTTACGCACTTAACCCAACCCCCTCCCACAACCCCTCCAGTAACCCTCTCTTTGTTCTCCATATTCAAGAGTCTCTTTTGTCCCCCCTCCCTCTTTTCCTATTATTTTGCTTCCCTTCCCTTCTGTTCATCGGTTCTGTGTCTTAAAGTTCTCATATGAGTGAAGTCATATGATATTTGCCTTTCTCTGACTGACTAATTTGCTTAGGACAATATTCTCTGGCTCCATCCACATAGTTGCACTTGCCAAGATTTCATTCTTTTGGATTGGCGAGTAATACTCCATTGTGTGTGTGTGTGTGTGTGTGTGTGTGTGTATGTGTGTGTGTAACACATCTTCTTGATCCATTCATCCATCAAAGGAAATTTGGGCTCTTTCCACACTTTGGCTATTGTTGATAGTGCTGCTATAAGCATTGGGGTGCATGTGTCCTTTCAAAACAGCACACCTGTATCCCTTGGATTAATGCCTAGTAGTGCAATTGCTGGGTCATAGGGTAGATCTATTTTTAATTTTTGAGGGACCTCCATTACTATATTCCAGAGTGACTGTACCACTTTGCATTCCCACCAGCAGTGCAAAAAAGATTCTCTTTCTCCTCATCCTCGCCAACATCTGTTGTTGGCTGAGATGTTAATGGTTGCCATTCTGACAGGTGTGAGGTGGTTTCTCATCGTGGTTTGGGTTTGTATTCTCCTGATGATGAGTGATGAGGAGTATCTTTTCATGTGTCGGTTGGCCATCTGGATGTCTTCTTTGGAGGAGTGTCTATTCATGTGTTTTGCCCGTTTCTTCACTGGATTATTTGTTTTCTGGGTGTAGAGTTAGATAAGTTCTTTATAGATTTTGGATACTAACCCTTTGTCTGATATGTCTTGCAAATATGTTCTCCCATTCTGTCGGTTGCCTTTTAGTTTTGGTGATTGTTTCCTTCGCTGTCCAGAAGCTTTTTATTCTGATGAGGTCCCAGTAATTCATTTATGCTTTTGTTTCCCTTGCCTCCAGAGACGTGTTGAGTAAGACGTTGCTGCGGCCAAGATCAAAGAGGTTTCTGCCTGCTTTCTCCCCGAGGATTTTGATGGCTTCCTGTCTTACGTTGAGGTCTTTCATCCACTTTGAGTTTATTTTTGTGGATGGTGTAAGAAAGTGGTCCAGGTTCATTCTCCTGCATGTCGCTCTCCAGTTTCCCAGCACCACTTGCTGAAGAGATTGTCTTTATTCCATTGGATATTGCTTCCTGCTCTGTCAAAGATTAGGTGGCCATCCACTTATGGGTCCATTTCTCGTTTCTCTATTCTGTTCCATTGATCTGAGCATCTGTTCTTGTGCCAGCACTGTTTTTGTGCCATACTGCCTTGATGATACAGCTTTGCAGTATAGCTTGAAGTCTGGGATTTTGATGCCTCCTGCTTTGGTTTTCTTTTTCAAGATTTCTTTGACTCTTTGGGGTCTTTCCTGGTTGCATACCAATTTTAGGATTATTTGTTCTAGCCCTGGGAAGAATGCTAGTGTTATATCTATAGAGATTGCATTGAATATGTAGATTGCTTTGGGTAGTATCGACATTTTAACAATATTTCTTCTTCCTATCCAGGAGCATGGAATCTTTTTCCCTTTTTTTGTGTCTTCTTCAATTTCTTTCATAAGCTTTCTATAGTTTTCAGGGTATAGATTCTGCACCTTTTTGGTTACATTTATTCCTAGGTATTTTATGGGTTTTGGTGCAACTGTAAGTGGGATCGATTCCTTGATTACCCTTTCTGTCGCTTCATTGTTGGTGTATAGGAATGCAACCTATTTCTGGGCATTGCTTTTCTCTCCTGCAACTTTGCTCAATTCATGAATCACTTCTAGCAGTTTTCTGGTGGAACCCTTTGGGTTTTCCATAAGGAGTATCATGTCAACTCCGAAGAGTGAAAGTTTGACCTCCTCCTGGCCAATTTGCATGCTTTTATTTCTTTGTGTTTTCTGATTGCTGAGTTCAAATCTTCCACTACTATGTTGAATAACTGTGGTGAGAGTGGACGTTCCTGTCTTGTTCCTGACCTTAGGGAGAAAGCTTTCCATTTTTCCCCATTGAGGATGATATTAGCCTTGGGTCATTCACATATGGCTTTTTGATCTTGTGGTTTGATCCTTCTATCCCTACTTTCTTGAGGGTTTTTATCAAGAAAGGATGCTGTATTTTGTCAAATGCTTTCTCTGCATCTATTCAGAGGATTTTATTATTCTTGTCCTTTCTTTTATTGATGTGATGAATCGTATTGATTGTTTTGCAGATATTGACCCAGCCCTACATCCCAGGTATAAACTCCACTCAGTCGTGGTGAATAATTTTTTTAATGTATTGTTGGAGCTGTTTGGCTAATAGTTTTTGAGGATTTTACATCCATGTACACAGGGAAATTTGTCTGTAGTTCTCCTTTTTAGTGGGGTCTCTGTCTGGTTTTGGAATCAACATAATGCTGGCTTCATAGAAAGCGTTTGGAAGTTTTCCTTCCATTTCTATTTTTTGGAACAGTTTCAAGAGAATGGGTGTTAACTCTTCCTTAAATGTTTGGTAGAATTCCCCCTGGAAAGCCTTCTGACCCTGGACTCTTGTTTTTTGGCAGATTTTTGATTACTAATTCGATTTCCTTACTGGTTATGGATCTGTTCAAATTTTCTATTTCTTCCTGTTTCAGTTTTGGTAGTGTATAGGTTTCGAGGAATTAGTCCACTTCATCCAGATTGCCTATTTTACTGACAAAAATTGCTCATAATATCCTCTGATGATTGATTTTATTTCTGTTGTGTTGGTTGTGACCTCTCCTCTTTCATTCTTGATTTTACTTATTTGGGTCCTTTTCTTTTTCTTCTTGATCAAACTGGCTAGTGGTTTATCATTTTTGTTAATTTCTGCTCTAATCTTTATTACTTCCTGTATTCTGCTGGTTTGGGGTGTAATTTGCTGTTCTTTTCCAAGCTCCTTAAGGTGTAAGGTTGTGTACCTGAGATCTTTCTTCTTTCTTTAGGAAGGCCTGGATTGCTATATACTTTCTTCTTTTGACCGCCTTTGTTGTGTCTCAGAGTTTTGGGGATGTGGTGCTATCATTTTCATTGACTTCCATACACTTTTTAATTTCCTCTTTAACCTCTTGGCTAGCCCATTCATTCCTTAATAAGATGTGCTTTAGGTTCCAAGTATTTGTTACCTTTCCAAATTTTTTCCTGTGGTTGATTTCAAGTTTCATAACGTTGTGGTCTGAAAACATGCATGGTATGATCTTGATATTTTTGCACTTGTTGAGGGCTGATTTGTGTCCCAGTATGTGGTCTATTCTGGAGAATGTTCCATGTGGACTGGCGAAGAATATATTCTTCTGCTTTAGGATGAAATGTTCTGAATACACTGATAAAAGTCTAGCCAGGCTTTTCAAAAAGAAAAGGGAGATGACCCAAATAGATAAAATCATGAATGAAAGTGGAATTATTGCAAAAAACCCCTCAGAAATACAAGCAATTATCAGGGAATACTATGAAGAATTATGTGCTAACAAACTGGACAACCTGGAAGAAATAGACAAATTCCTAAACACCCACACACTTCCAAAACTCAACCAGGAAGAAATAGAAAGCTTGAACAGACACATAACCAGCGATGAAATTGAATCAGTTAACAAACATCTCCCAACAAACAACATTCCAGGACCAGATGGCTTCCCAGGGGAGATCTCCCAGGCTTTTAAAGCAGAGATAATACCTAACCTTCTCAAGCTGTTCCAAAAAATAGAAAGGTAAGGAAAACTTCCAGACTCATTCTATGAAGCCAGCATTACTTTCATTCCTAAACCAGACGGAGGCCCAGGAAAAAAAAAAAAAAACCCTACAGGCCAATATCCCTGATGAATATGGATGCAAAAATCCTCAATAAGATGCTAGCAAATCGATTTAGACAGCATATAAAAAGAATTATACACAATGATCAAGTAGGATGCATTCCTGGACTGCAGGGCTGGTTCAACATTCGCAAATCAATCAATTTGATACATCACATTAATAAAAGAAAAGATAAGAACCATATGATCCTGTCTATGATGCAGAAAAAGCATTCAACAAAATTCAGCATCCTTGCTTAACAACCCTTGAGAAAGTCGGGATAGAAGGAACACAAAGATCATAAAAGCCATTTATGAAAAGCCCACAGCTAATATCATCCTCAAAGGAAAAAAAACTGACAGCTTTCCCCCTGAGACCAGGAACACGACAGGGACATCCACGCTCATCTCTGCTGTTTAACATAGTGTTGGAAGTGCTAGCATCAGCAATCAGACAACAAAAGGAAATCAAGGCATCAAAATAGGCAATGATGATGTCAAGCATTCACTTTTTGCAGGTGACATGATATTATAGGTGGAAAACCCGATAGACTCCACCAAAAGTCTGATAGAACTGTTACATGAATTCAGCCTAGTCGCAGGATACAAAATCAATGTACAGAAATCAGTTGCATTCTTATACACTAATAATGAAGCAACAGAAAGACAAATAAAGAAACTGATCCCATTCACAATTGCACCAAGAAGCATAAAATACCTAGGAATAAACTTAACCACAGATGTAAAAGATGTGTTTGCTGAGCACTATAGCTTATGAGGGTATTGAAGAAGACATAAAGACATGGAAAAACATTCCATGCTCATGGATTGGAAGAATAAATATTGTGGATGGCGGCGTAGGAGGACGCTGGGCTCACCGCACGTCCTGCCGATCACTTAGATTCCACCTACACCTGCCTAAATAACCCAGAAAACCGCCAGAGGATTAGCAGAATGGAGTCTCCGGAGCCAAGGGCAGACGAGAGGCCCACGGAAGAGGGTAGGAAGGGCGGCGAGGCGGTGCGCCCTCCACGGACTGGCGGAAGGGAGCCGGGGTGGAGGGGCAGCTCGCCGGCCAAGCAGAGCCCCCGAGTCTGGCTGGCAAAAGTGGAGGGGCCTGACGGACTGTGTTCCGACATCAAGCGCAATTTAGCGTCTGGGAGGTCATAAGGTAACAGCTCTGCTCAGAAAGCCGGAAGGCTGGAGGACAAAGGGAGGGAGAGCTGCTGAGCCCCCGGACGACAGAGCTCAGCTTGGCGGGGAACAAAGGCGCTCGCCAGCGCCATCTCCCCCGCCCATTCCCCAGCCAAAATCCCAAAGAGAACAAGTTCCTGCAAGGGAACTTGCTCGCTCCGCGCAAACACCCAACTCTGTGCTTCTGTGGAGGCAAATCTCCGGCAGCGGATCTGACTCCCTCCCGCTGCCACAGGGCCCCTCCTGAAGTGGATCACCTAAGGAGAAGCGAGCTAAGCCTGCCCCTCCTGCCCCCGTGCACCTTGCCTACCCACCCCAGCTAATACGCCAGATCCCCAGCACCACAAGCCTGGCAGCGTGCAAGTATCCCAGACGGGCCATGCCACCCCACAGTGAATCCCGCCCCTAAGACAGGGGAAGAGAAGGCACACACCAGTCTGACTGTGGCCCCAGCGGTGGGCTGGGGGCAGACATCAGGTTGGACTGCGGCTCCGCCCACCAAATCCAGTTATACACCACAGCACAGGGGAAGTGCCCTGCAGGTCCTCACCACTCCAGGGACTATCCAAAATGACCAAACGGAAGAATTCCCCTCAGAAGAATCTCCAGGAAATAACAACAGCTAATGAACTGATCAAAAAGGATTTAAATAATATAACAGAAAGTGAATTTAGAATAATAGTCATAAAATTAATCGCTGGGCTTGAAAACAGTATAGAGGACAGCAGAGAATCTCTTGCCACAGAGATCAAGGGACTAAGGAACAGTCACGAGGAACTGAAAAGCGCTTTAAAAGAAATGCAAAACAAAATGGAAACGACGACGGCTCGGATTGAAGAGGCAGAGGAGAGAATAAGTGAACTAGAAGATAAAGTTATGGAAAAAGAGGAAGCTGAGAGAAAGAGAGATAAAAAAATCCAGGAGTATGAGGGGAAAATTAGAGAACTAAGTGATACACTAAAAAGAAATAATATACGCATAATTGGTATCCCAGAGGAGGAAGACAGAGGGAAAGGTGCTGAAGGGGTACTTGAAGAAATTATAGTTGAGAACTTCCCTGAACTGGGGAAGGAAAAAGGCATTGAAATCCAAGAGGCACAGAGAACTCCCTTCAGACGGAACTTGAATCGATCTTCTGCACGACATATCATAGTGAAACTGGCAAAATACAAGGATAAAGAGAAAATTCTGAAAGCAGCAAGGGATAAACGTGCCCTCACATATAAAGGGAGACCTATAAGACTCGTGACTGATCTCTCTTTTGAAACTTGGCAGGCCAGAAAGGCTTGGTACGATATCTTCAGTGTGCTAAACAGAAAAAATATGCAGCCGAGAATCCTTTATCCAGCAAGTCTGTCATTTAGAATGGAAGGAGAGATAAAGGTCTTCCCAAACAAACAAAAACTGAAGGAATTCGTCACCACTAAACCAGCCCTACAAGAGATCCTAAGGGGGATCCTGTGAGACAAAGTACCAGAGACATGGCTACAAGCATAAAACATACAGACATCACAATGACTCTAAACCCGTATCTTTCTATAATAACACTGAATGTAAATGGACTAAATGCGCCAACCAAAAGACATAGGGTATCAGAATGGATAAAAAAACAAGACCCATCTATTTGCTGTCTACAAGAGACTCATTTTAGATCTGAGGACACCTTTAGATTGAGAGTGAGGGGATGGAGAACTATCTATCATGCTCCTGGAAGCCAAAAGAAAGCTGGAGTAGCCATACTTATATCAGACAAACTAGACTTTAAATTAAAGTCTGTAACAAGAGATGAAGAAGGGCATTATATAATAATTACAGGTTCTATCCATCAGGAAGAGCTAACAATTATAAATGTCTATGCGCCGAATACCGGAGCCCCCAAATATATAAAACAATTACTCATAAACATGACCAACCTTATTGATAAGAATGTGGTCATTGCAGGGGACTTTAACACCCCACTTACAGAAATGGATAGATCATCTAGACACACAGTCAATAAAGAAACAAGGGCCCTGAATGATACATTGGATCAGATGGACTTGACAGATATATTTAGAACTCTGCATCCCAAAGCAACAGAATATACTTTCTTCTCGAGTGCACATGGAACATTCTCCAAGATAGATCATATACTGGGTCACAAAACAGCCCTTCATAAGTTTACAAGAATTGAAATTATACCATGCATACTTTCAGACCACAATGCTATGAAGCTTGAAATCAACCACAGGAAAAAGTCTGGAAAACCTCCAAAAGCATGGAGGTTAAAGAACACCCTACTAACGAATGAGTGGGTCAACCAGGCAATTAGAGAAGAAATTAAAATATATATGGAAACAAACGGAAATGAAAATACAACAATCCAAATGCTTTGGGATGCCGCGAAGGCAGTCCTGAGAGGAAAATAAATTGCAATCCAGGCCTGTCTCAAGAAACAAGAAAAATCCCAAATACAAAATCTAAGAGCACACCTAAAGGAAATAGAAGCAGAACAGCAAAGGCAGCCTGAACCCAGCAGAAGAGAAATAATAAAGATCAGAGCAGAAATAATATAGAACCTAAAAAACTGTAGAGCAGATCAACAAAACCAAGAGTTGGTTTTTTAAAAAAATAAAATTGACAAACATCTAGCCAGGCTTCTCAAAAAGAAAAGGGACATGACCCAAATAGATAAAACCATGAATGAAAATGGAATTATTACAACCAATCCCTCAGAGATACCAACAATTATCAGGGAATACTATGAAAAATTATATGCCAGCAAATTGGACAACCTGGAAGAAATGGACAAATTCCTAAACACCCACACTCTTCCAAAACTCAATCAGGAGGAAATAGAAAGCTTGAACAGACCCATAACCAGCGAAGAAATTGACTCTGTTATCAAAAATCTCCCAATAAGAGTCCAGGACCAGATGGTTTCCCAGGGGAGTTCTACCAGACGTTTAAAGCAGAGATAATACCTATCCTTCTCAAGCTATTCCAAGAAATAAAAAGGTAAGGAAAACTTCCAGACTCATTCTATGAAGCCAGTATTACTTTGATTCTTAAACCAGACAGAGACCCAGTAAAAAAAGACAACTACAGGCCAATATCCCTGATGAATATGGATGCAAAAATTCTCAATAAGATACTAGCAAATCGAATTCAATGGCATATAAAAAGAATTATTCACCATGATCAAGTGGGATTCATTCCTGGGATGCAGGGCTGGTTCAACATTCACAAATCAATCAACGTGATACATCACATTAACAAAAAAAAAAAAGAGAAGAACCATATGATCCTGTCAATCGATGCAGAAAAGGCCTTTGACAAAATCCAGCACCCTTTCTTAATAAAAACCCTTGAGAAAGTCGGGATAGAAGGAACATACTTAAAGATCATAAAAGCCATTTATGAAAAGCCCACAGCTAACATCATCCTCAACGGGGAAAAACTGAGAGCTTTTTCCCTGAGACCAGGAACACGACAGGGATGCCCACTATCACCGCGGTTGTTTAACATAGTGCTGGAAGTTCTAGCATCAGCAATCAGACAACAAAAGGAAATGAAAGGCATCAAAATTGAGAAAGATGAAGTCAAGCTTTCGCTTTTTGCAGATGTCATGATATTATACATGGAAAATCCAATAGATCCACCAAAAGTCTGCTAGAACTGATACATGAATTCAGCAAAGTTGCAGGATACCAAATCAATGTACAGAAGTCAATTTCATGCTTATACACTAATAATGAAGCAACAGAAAGACAAATAAAGACATTGTTCCCATTCACAATCGCACCAAGAGGCATAAAATACCTAGGAATAAATCTAACCAAAGATGTAAAAGATCTGTATGCTGAAAACTATAGAAAGCTTATGAAGGTAATTGAAGAAGATATAAAGAAATGGAAAGACATTCCTTGCTCATGGGTTGGAAGAATAAATATAGTCAAAATGTCAATACTACCCAAAGCTATCTACACATTCAATGCAATCCCACTCAAAATTGCACCAGCATTCTTCTCGAAACTAGAACAAGCAATCCTAAAATTCCTATGGAACCACAAAAGGCCCCGAATAGCCAAAGTAATTTTGAAGAAGAAGACCAAAGCAGGAGGCATCACAATCCCAGACTTTCGCCTCTACTACCAAGCTGTAATCATCAAGACAGCATGGTATTGGCATAAAAACAGACCAATGGAATGGAATAGAAACCCCAGAACCAGACCCACAAACGTATGGTGAACTCATCTTAGACAAAGCAGGAAAGAACATCCAATGGAAAAAAGTCTCTTTAACAAATGGTGCTGGAAGAACTGGACAGAGACATGCAGAAGGTTGGAAATAGACCACTTTCTCACACCATTCACAAAAATAAACTCAAAATGGATAAAGGACCTGAATGTGAGACAGGAAACCATCAAAACCTTAGAGGAGAAGGCAGGAAAAGCCTCTCTGACCTCAGTCGTAGCAATCTCTTACTCGGCACATCCCCAAAGGCAAGGGAATTAAAAGCAAAAGTGAATTACTGGGACCTTATGAAGATAAAAAGCTTCTCTGCACAGCAAAGGAAACAACCAACAAAACTAAAAGGCAACCAACGGAATGGGAAAAGAGATTGGCAAATGACATATCGGACAAAAGGCTAGTATCCAAAATCTATAAAGAGCTCACCAAACTCCACACCCGAAAAACAAATAACCCAGTGAAGAATTGGGCAGAAAACATGAATAGACACTTCTCTAAAGAAGACATCCGGATGGCCAACAGGCACATGAAAAGATGTTCAACGTCGCTCCTTATCAGGGAAATACAAATCAAAACCGCACTCAGATATGACGTCACGCCAGTCAGAGGGGCCAAAATGAACAAATCAGGAGACTATAGATGCTGGAGAGGATGTGAAGAAACGGGAACCCTCTTGCACTGTTGGTGGGAATGCAAATTGGTCAGCCGCTCTGGAAAGCAGTGTGGAGGTTCCTCAGAAAATTAAAAATAGACCTACCCTATGACCCAGCAATAGCACTGCTAGGAATTTATCCAAGGGATACAGGAGTACTGATGCATAGGGGCACTTGTACCCCAATGTTTACAGCAGCACTCTCAACAATAGCCAAAATATGGAAAGAGCCTAAATGTCCATCAACTGATGAATGGATAAAGAAATTGTGGTTTATATACACAATGGATACTACATGGCAATGAGAAAAAATGAAATATGGCCTTTTGTAGCAACGTGAATGGAACTGGAGAGTGTGATGCTAAGTGAAATAAGCCATACAGAGAAAGACAGATACCATATGGTTTCACTCTTATGTGGATCCTGAGAAACGTAATAGAAACCCGTGGGGGAGGGGAAGGAAAAAAAAAAAAAGAGTTTAGAGTGGAAGAGAGCCAAAGCATAAGAGACTGTTAAAAACTGAGAACAAACTGAGGGTTGATGGGGGGTGGGAGGGAGGGGAGGGTGGGTGATGTGTATTGAGGAGGGAACCTTTTGGGATGAGCACTGGGTGTTGTATGGAAACCAATTAGACAGTAAATTTCATACATTAAAAAAAATAAATAAATAAAAGGAAGAATAAATATTGTTAAAATGTTAATACTACCCAAAGATATGTACACATTCAATGTAATCCCAATCAATATTGCACCAGCATTCTTCTCGAAGCTAGAACAACCAATCCTAAAATTTTATGGACCCACAAAAGACCCTGAATAGCCAAAGTAATTTTGAAGAGGACCAAAGTGGGAGGCATCACAGTCCCAGACTTTAGCCTCTACTACAAACCTGTAATCATCATGACTGCATGGTATTGGCACCAAAATAGACACATAGACCAAAGGAATAAAATAGAAACCCCAGAATTAGACCCACAAAAGGATGGCCAACTCATCTTTGACCAAGCAAGAAAGAATATCCAATGGAAAAAAGACAGTGTCTTTAACAAACGGTGCTGGGAGAACTGCACAGCAACATGCAGAAAGATGAAACTAGACCACTTTCTTACACCATTCACAAGAACAAACTCAAAATGGATAAAAGACCTGAATGTGAGACAGGAAAGCATCAAAACCCTAGAGGAGAAAGCAGGAAAAAACCTCTCTGACCTCAGCCACAGCAATTTTTTACTTGACACATCGCCAAAGGCAAGGGAATTAAAAGCAAAAAGGAACTATTGGGATCTTATGAAGATAAAAAGCTTCTGCACTGCCAAGGAAACAATCAACAAATCTAAAAGGCAACCAACGGAATGGGAAAAGAGATTGGCAAATGACATATCGGACAAAGGGCTAGTATCCAAAATCTATAAAGAGCTCACCAAACTCCACACCCGAAAAAACAAATAATCCAATGAAGAAATGGACAGAAAGCATGAATAGACACTTCTCTAAAGAAGACATCCAGATGGCCAACAGGCACGTGAAAAGATGCTCAACGTCGCTCCTCATCAGGGAAATACAAATCAAAACCACACTCAGATATGACGTCACGCCAGTCAGAGTGGCTAAAATGAACAAATCAGGAGACTATAGATGCTGGCGAGGATGTGGAGAAACAGGAACCCCTTGCACTGCTGGGGGGAATGAATCCTGGTGTAGCCGCTCTGGAAAACAGTGTGGAGGCTCCTCAGAAAATTAAAAATAGAATTACGCTATGACCAAGCAATAGCACTGCTAGGAATTTACCCAAGGGATACGGGAGTGCTGATGCATAGGGGCACTTGTACCCCAATGTTTATAGCAGCACTTTCAACAATAGCCAAATTATGGAAAGACCCTAAACGTCCATCAACTGTTGAATGGCTAAAGCAATTGTGGTTTATATACACAATGGAATACTACGTGACAATGAGAAAGGATGAAATATGGCCTTTTGTAGCAACGTGGATGCAACTGGAGAGTGTGATGCTAAGTGAAATAAGTCTTAAAGAGAAAGACTGATACCATATGTTTTCACTCTTATGTGGATCCTGAGAAACTTAACAGAAGACCATGTGGGAGGGGAAGGGGAAAAAAAGTTACAGAGAGGGAATGAGGCAAACCATGTGAGACTCTTAAAAACTGAGAACAAAAAACTGAGGTTTGATGGGGGGTGGCAGGGAGGGGAGAGTGGGTGATGGGTGTTGAGGAGAGCACCTCTTGGGATAAGCACTGGGTGTTGTATGGAAACCAGTTTGACAATAAATTTCATATTAAAAAAGATAATAATAATAAAAAGTTCTCGAGATAGTGTCTCAGCGGATTTTCAGGGATTATGGAAAATCACTACACATCTGGCACCAGGCTTCGTCCTCAACGACCTTGCGCCACTACCAGTGAATGTGGCTGACTTCCGGGGTCTGCTGGGACCAGGTGGCTCCAACAGTCTCTACCAAATGTCCTTGCAGCAGTGGAATTGCTTTTCCCCATGTGGCCCGAGGACCTCCCAGACCCCACTCTGCTCCTGGGGATTCGCCCTTCCCATCGGAGCACCACCAGGTATGGAGCTGCAGAGTTGCAGACTTTGTGCTTCCCTTGTTTACAGTCTTAATGGAATTTAAACCCTCTCCTTTCTCTTTTTTTAGTTTAGTCCCTGTGGCTGTTTCCAATTTTCCACTTTCTCTCCAGCTGCTTTGGGGGAGGGGTGCTTTTCCTGTATTTTACTCCCCACCCCCCGCCCCGTCTCTGTCCTCTCTCCACCCGCAAAACACCTCCCTTCCCAAGGCTTCTCACTCCCCAAGTTCACCTCTCTGTGCCACGTACCTGCTGAATTCTGGGTGCAGGTTGTGCAGATTGTTGTGTTAATCCTCCAGTCAGTTTTCTAGGTGTGTGGGATGGTTCAGTGTTGGTCTGGCTGTATTTCATGGACATGAGACACACAAAAAACTTCCATGCTGTTCTGCCATCTTCTGTCCTAAGAAACTCTTAATTAACCTGAGGTTGAATTTTTTTCTCCCATGCAGTCTTCTAAAACCTGTAAGTTTACATTGAATTCTACACTCCAAGGCAAGTTAATCTTTTTTAGATGGCTTGAATTCCTTCCTTTAAGTTTTTGCATATAAGTGTCTAATGATTCCCGTATCACTTGCTGAAAGCAACATTGTCCTATTGAAATATCATTGGCGCTTTTGCCAAAAGTCAATTGACACTTTATTTGTCAATCTATTTCTAAACTCTCTATGCTGTTCCATTGATCTGAGTAACTATCTTCTTTCATCAGTTTCTTTTATCTTAAGTAGGGTTCATGCTCAGCGTGGAGCCCAGTGTGGGGCTGGAACTCATGAACCTGAGATATGACATGAGCTGAGATCGAGTCAGACACTTAACCCACTGAGCTACCCAGGTGTCCTACAGATATCTTGATTATTGTGCCCTTGTGCTAGTCTTCAAGTATCGTAATTTGTGTTCTCCTACTTTGTTCTTTCTCCAGTTTCCATTGACTTTTTTTTTTAAAAGTTCAGGTAGTGACCATATTTAATTAGAATTAGAATACCCAGTTAAAGGAATCTGGGCTCCTTGCAGAAATAGTTGATTATAAGTCAGAGGTAGGACACATGCAAGGTGAGCCTGGAACATGTGTACTGCTAGAAAAGAGGGGACTACTTAACATAATGTGGGATGGTCAAACGGATCGAGAGACCAGACGAACGAATTCCCAATGGCTAAAGCAACAGCAATTTAAGCAACAAAATAAATAACAAAATAAATAAAGTGCCATTGTACTATAAACCAAAATAAAAAATAAATATCCATCAGCCCATACCAGGATAAAAGAATTGATCAAATAAATACATGGGGGCAATGAGACAAAATTTGCATGCAGAATTCCAAATACAGCTCCAGGTATCATTCTACTCCTGCTTCAAGGAGACGGGTATAACTCCTCGCTCTCTAAGTACGCACTGCACATAATGATTTCCTTCCAAAAACTCATTACAGAATCATATGGAAGGGAAAACAAAGAATAACTTTACAATGGAACACTTGGCAAATAGTACCGGACTGAAGAAAGTTATCATCAACAGTGACAGGCCATATTCATAGCATGCGCTCTTGATATAATAATGTGATAAAAGTGACTCTGGGCCTGTGTGGGCTTCCTCCCCAAATATATGATCCCGGTCTACGCATGAGAAAAATACCAGACCAATCTCAACTGAAGGATATATTTTTTTAAGTACCTAGAAAGTCCTCCTCAAAACTATTCACATCACCAAGAACAAGGAAAATCTGTAACACCCAGGGGGAACTTAAGAACACATGACAGCTAACTGTGCTGTGGTAACACGGATGGGATCCTGGAATAGAAAATCTGAGTAAAGTATGCATGTTAAATCATAGATATATCACTTTTGTTTCTGAATTGTAACAAATATACACTATTAAGATAGCATGTTGATATAAGAGTACAGTGTATTTGGGAACTCTGTACTATCTTTGCATTTTCTTTCTGTACATTTAAAATTGTCCTAAAAATAACCTGTATTTAAAAAAGTAAAATCAGCATGTAGGTGACGACCAAAAAGGAAAAAATCTTACTTGGTTTTGGATTTGAATTGATTTAATCTTAGATCAACTTGGAGATATCACCATTTTGAAGCCTCCCATCTCGGACCATAGATAGTAGAGTTATCAACTTACTTGTCTTAATTTCTCTTATGAGTATTTCATAATTTTCAGCACATAGATGGTACATACATTTTGGCACATATACACTATTAATTTACTGTGATACTGCAACCAAATCAACATGAGTTTGCTCCTTGGTGAGTCACAGAAAGGAACTACACCATGTGAGTTGTCACAAAAAGGAAACTTTATTTGCAGCAAATGAGGAGATCGTGGGGAGTAACTTCCAAAGCCATGACTCCCGAAGCAGCGGTGAATAGGTTCCTTTTTTCATGTGAAAAAATGTTTAATGTTTTTTATTTTTGAAAGAGAGAGAAAGCAGAGTGTAACCAGGGGCGGGAGGGGCAGAGAGCGAGAGGGAGACACAGAACTCGAAGCAGGCTCTAGGCTCCGAGCTGTCAGCAGAGAGCCCTACTAGGAGCTCGAATTCACAATTCATGAGATCATGACCTGAGCCAAAGCGGGACGCTCGGCAGACTGAGCCACCCGGGTGCCCCTCCTTTTTTTTTTTTTTTTTTTTTTTTTTTTTTTTTGAATTAGGATGAAAAAGAGGATCCACCTCGCCATAGATAGAGGAGGACATGACGTGAAACATGCAACTTAAGCAAACAGGTCTCCACGCACACTGTGTGCTGTGTAAGTAAGGCTTGTGATAAGGCTCCTGCTCCTCCCTGGTTCGAGATTTTAGAATTATAATGAGGTAAAGGTATCATCAATCACTCTAGAGGTCACTCCATGGTCCAACTGAGCATGTGTGAGTCAGGATGACACTCAAACTGTCCCCGGGGGATCTGGGCAGGTTGAAGCTTTTGTCAAGAGAATCACTAATGTTTGAGGGATGCTATTGCTTTCCACTTGCCAGACTTAAGAGAGACACTGGCAAGAGGATTTGCTTAAGGAAAAATGTGGGAAAAAGGTGGGGGAGTCTAAGGTGGTAGGCAGTAAAGGTCACATCTTGGGGTCTAGCAGGTGACAATACTAACGTAAATGATATTTTTGTTTATTTCAATTTCCAAAAGCTTATTTTTAGCACATAGACACATTACTGAATTTTAACATACTGTCCTTGATCTGGAAACTTATGTCTTTGCAACTGGAGGTCGTTCCCTTTTGCATTCCAATCTGTATCACTTTTTTATTTCTTGCATATCGAACTGAAATGGACTCCCTTGGGATGGTGAAGAGGTGTGATGAGTCCAGATATCTTTGCTTCTTTACCGGTGTTAAGGGAAAGCACTCAATCTGTCGCTGCTGAGTAGATTACTAACTGGAGGGTTTGTTTCTTTCTAATGTCATTATCATATGGAGGAAAACCTCACTTACTCCTACTTTACTTATTCCTAGTTTACTGAGACCATTTGTCATGAAATGATGGCGACTTTGAGGTGCTTTATCTGCATCTACTAAGGCTATCATGTGGCTTTCCTTCCTCAGCCTATCAATCAAGTAAATCACCCCAATTCATTAATCTTTCACATGTGGAATAAACCCACTCCATCGTGATATATAATCTTCTCAATAAATTGCTCCATGCAATTCGATGTGCAACTATTTGTTAGGAATTTTTGCTTGTTTTGTGCACATGGGCTGTGGATTCTTGGCTATCTGGTTTCACTATCCAAGTAACACTGGCCTCACAGAATAATTTGGAACATTTTCAATTTTCTTCTGTCTCCTGGATCACTTTTTTTTCCCTTTTAAATTTGACTCTTTATTCAGTAAATATTTACAGAATTCACCAGCGAACCCATCTGAGGTTCTCTCTGGAGTGTTTTAACTACAAATTGAATAACTCATTTTAGATATACAACGAGTTCAAGTTTTCAAATTCTTCTTAAGTGTGTTTTGAAAGATCAATTCTTTCAAGAAATCAATGCCTTTCAGGTTTTAGAATTCAATGGCAAAAAATTCTTCATCATGTTCCCTTATAATCATCAGTAAATCCTTCAATGTCTGTAATAATGCTGCTCATTCATGTTTCAATTTGGTCATTTAGGCCTATTCTTGATCGGTCCAGCTGGAGGTTTATCACTGTGGTCGGCCTTTTCAAAACTCACTGCTACATTTATTTTATTATTTCTTTTATTTCCAACTTCACTGATTTCTGCATTTCATTTTATGATTTCCACCTTAATTTGATTTGGGTTTTATTTCTTTTCCTCATTCTACTTTCTCAAGGGAGAAGTTGTGATTGTTGATTGAAAACGTGCTTCCCATGGAAGCATTCTCCCTGTAAACACTGATTGAACTCAGCCTCCACATATTTTGATCTCTTGGTGATTTGCTTTCATCCAGTTCAAACTATGCCAAATTTATCCTTTAAAACAAACAACGGCAGGGACACCTGGGTGGCTCAGTCTGTTGAGCGTCCGACTTTGGCTCAGGTCACGATCTTGCGGTCTGTGAGTTCGAGCCCCGCGTCAGGCTCTCTGCTGACTGCTCAGAGCCTGGAGCCTGTTTCACATTCTGTGTCTCCCTCTCTCTCTGACCCTCCCCCGTTCATGCTCTGTCTCTCTCTGTCTCAAAAATAAATAAACGTTAAAAAAAAACAAATAAAAAAATGGCAAAAACATTTTTTAAAGTTTCTCATGACTTTCTCTGAGGCGAGGAAGAATTTAGTCCAACAAAGTAAACTAAAGAGTTTCAAATGGAGCTTGACCTTGCCACCTCACGTTAAACTTCTCGCCTCCAAAATCATGAAAAAATAAATGTATGTTGTCCAAAGACACCCAGGTTGTGGTAGTTGTCATGGCAGCCCAAGGGGTCACTACAACACCCTGTAACCAGCACCCAGATTAGTAAACTCCATAATATCAGCACCTGAGAAATGCACCTTGGACATGGTTTCTTTCCAAGCATAACGTTGCACCATGGTAAAGACTAGTCATTTCCCATTACTATTCGTTTTAGGAATAAATCCATGTGGCAGGAAATTTTGTCCCTATTTCTAATAGCATAGGTTAGACTTACCTGGTGTAGAACCTTATAAATAACTGGAACGTTACAGGAGGAGCGATTTTGTGTCTGGGGTTTTTTTGCTCAAACTTACGTTTGTGATATTAATCCATAAAGACACAAACAGACACTTTAAATGAAAGGAAATACCATAAACAAATGCTCAGAGACACAAATAACAGGACATCGTAAATTGAAGTGAATCAAATAAACATTTTTATAATTGGTGAAGATTTTATTGGCAAAATCAAACAGACTGATAACACGTTGCGGTGGTAACCAAGAGAGGAAGCAGGAATTCTTGAATGCTGCTGACTGCAGATAGAGATGTAGAGCATCTATTGTAAATTCAACGTCTATGCAATTTTCATGTGGACATATTTTGACATAGAAATGACACTGCTAGACATTTACCCTATGTATACGCTCTATGGCAAGTAATACAGTATTAAGTGCTTTCATTCACACAATTCTAAAATTCTGGGACAAACCTAAACGTCCACTGGAAATAAAACATTTATCAGTGTGACATTTGCAGAAATTTATACAAAGTAATGCAGCTACCTATGTACTGATATGGAACACACGTGTGGTACATTTTCAACAGAAACATAAAGGATCGTTACTGTCGTTTGTAGCCACATAAGATTTTGTTTAGCAGACGGCCTGTGTATACTTGTACTTTACTAGAATACCTCTGGAATACTATATAAACCAGTTTACATGTGTACCTTTGAGGTGGCAACTAGGTGAATACAGCACAAGATGGGTTGAGAAGATGTGTTCATCGTTTAGGACCTCTTACACTGTGAACATTGCAAATGTATTCACTACCTATTTAAATCAAGATCATTTAGTTATATTCTAAATGTAAAGTCTTACACTGAAACTTTTTTCACATTCTCTGGTGGAATGATTCTTGAAATTTCAAAAAAAAAAAAAAAAGGTTCATTTTTGGATGGATGATTTTACTATTTCTAAAACTTACTCTTTTATCCATGCTGAAGGATATTTGAAAGATTATAATCCTTCATACGCCATGCATAGTTGACTAATTTGAGAGAATACCCTGTATTTTTCCTTACAGCTGTTAAAGAATGAAAATAGTGAACACTTGATCACAGCACTTTAATTATCAGGGCCAGAGAACTCCTTTTCACAAATGTAACGGAAACGGTTACTACAGTCAACAGTATAAATTGTTGATGGTCTCATGTGTCCACATTTCACAGGAGATAAGCTCTGTTGGAAATTCCTGCACCAGAAAATTAATTCATTTCAGAAAGACATTTCTCAGGCAAAATTTATCACAAATTGAAAACATATGTGCACTTATTTCAATGGCCTTACAAATGTTGAGAGGGTCATATAGCGTTAAGATTAGGAAGCGTAATTGTATCTAAACCTAATTAAATGTTACCAATGGACCATTGGAACTAGTGAAGAAGTACAAAGGGTAGTATAGACTGAAGGTCTAGGGAGTTATAGATATACACTTGAAATATGCTCCTAAGACTCCTGACACGTCTGGGAAGTGATCAAATAATGTTCGGGAAGTGATACACTGAAATTACATATAAACATATCTCCAAGTGCTTATAATTCAGACTGATGTGCCCAGAGCAAGCAATTCCACTGCTAGCCTCACTTTGAGGAAAAAGGGTGCTGATTTGCCTTTAAGATAGTGTGCACTTTTTCTCCACTGAGCCTAATGTCTTCGACACCAAACGAAGCATTAGACTTCGGTGAAATTGGGCAATGAGAAGGAGGTACCTGGATTTTAAATGTGAAGGCTGGGCTACACTGTCCAGAAAAAAAATGTTTCTTAGTTTTAATTTTCACCCAAATCCTCAGGAATCTGATGGGAAGTAACCATTTCAAGAAATAAAATGGAGGTGTCCCCAAATTTTTATAGTCAGCTGTTATTTCAGTAGAACTTCTTTGCAGGGGGTTCCATTGCCTTCCCTGACGCGTTATGGGTTTATTTCTGTCTCTTGAAACACTTTTCCGGGTGATGTTTTCTGGTTATCCTCTTGTCCACTTAACATGACCTTCCACATGAGGGTGTCCGAGGGCTCAGCCCTTAGATTCCCGAGAATCATCCCAGCCTCGCACTTGTCACACTGTCTATCCACTGCTGCAGACATTTGCATCCCAGGCACAAACCTCTCACCTGATCGGCATGATCATCTATCACAAGTCCCATGCGACACCCCCGTACATACCTAAATGCTTTAACAGTTTTACTACCAATGTATCTAAAACTGAATTCCAAATATGCCCTATTAACGTTAATGGAAACGTCATTCTTACCACTCCTGGACCAAAAACCTGACACCATCCCTGACTTGTCCGTCTCACACACATGTTTGGAACAAGTGTAGAATCTGGCCACTTAGCCATCTCAGCTCAACAGACTGTCCAGAGTGCGTCTCCAAAGCAGGAGCCAGACTTTGTCCCTCCTCCGCTTAAAGCCTCTATGAGAAGGCTATATGAGAAGTCATATCTTCTCATGACCCTCATGAGCCAATCCAAGGTCTTACATTTTTCTGATCCCCACATGCTCTCACCGTCGTTCCCTCTCTGACTTACTTTTCTCCCACCTCGTTCCCCTTGCTCCAGTCCCAGGCCCTCTTGCTATTTCCTCAGGGATGCTAGGACACTCCTACTGCTGGGATGCATTTGTATCAGCTAATCCACATGCCCTGCTCACTCAACATGCTGTACGAACTTCATTTCTCATGGAGTCTGTCCTGACCACTCCACTGAAAGCAGTGAAACCTCTCCCTCTTACCTTCATACACAAAAGACACTTTGCACTGTAGAAAAAGGAAAGATTTCACATCACTCCATAGCATATATCACCCCCTAATGAGCCATGTAATTCACTTGGCACGTTGAGATTGTCATCGCTCATCACCAAGAGCTCCATCAAGCCTGCATTGGAATGTACTATCCACAACGGCAGAAGACTGTAGCGTGTTTCATTCACCACTATAGCTTCAGTGACTAGAAGGATGCCTGGCACATTGTGGGCCATCAATAAACAGCATGTTAAATACCCCATGTTTCCCATAATATCCGCCAGTTATCTGGATTTATTTACAACGGATCACTTTTCTTCATTTTCTAAACTACTTTCGTAACATCAAATGACAAATACATGTGATTTATTAATGAAACAAGGCTAGCAGTAATTCTTGCGGAATTGTGCTAAATAATAGCATGAAAGATATTAAATACCACATTAGAGTTGCAAGATTACTAAATGACTCCTTTGGAAAAAGCTCTTTTGTTGTTTTTCTCGAATGATACCAAGCAAACAGGTACAAATTTCATGTACAGAGGAGGCTGGCTGTAACCACTTTCCTCTCCTCATTACCTTTTACCATTTCCTGCAACCATATCTGTGGACATGCTTGTATCATAGGACATACAAGATACAAAAGCAAAATGCCATTTCACTAGGTTTGGCAGGACTTTCCATTAAAAACATGGAATAGATCATGCTCTTTGGGTCTAGTGAGGTCTCAGATTTGCATTCGGTTGCCAACCTAAGAAGCGAGATCAAATGGAATGAACAATATTCCTTAAGTCCCCAAGGATCTTTTCCTCTTCACCAATAACCTACCACTCCGTTACTGAGCAGTAAAGGGAGAAAGGCCATGAAATGAAAAATTACAGCTTCTGAGATAGGGGTGAGCCATCCAGCCATTGCCAGGGATACCTGCTTTCTTGAACCCTACTTAATCCAATCCAATGATTGTGTTTTTTGATTGAATAAGGACCTGTGAGAAAATTGGAATTATTAGTATTATTCACAGCATCAGTGAAAACATCTTACCCACAGAGGACTCATCAATAAAATACTGGGCACTTTTATCTTCAAACACTTTTATGATAAATGGAAGTGGCAGGCTCATTTCTCCATGGGGTAGAGAAGACACAGGAGTCGAAATGCTTCAATGAAGGAATCACTCAAGTCTCTGTGACTGGATCCAAGATATCAGCAAAGGGGCAGGATGGACTTAGAAATAAACAAATCTTCCCATACGATAAAGTAGATAGATAAATATGATGGCAAAGTCAGGAAATTTCCTCATCCTAAGACACCTTAAAGCATGTGAAAAGACAGGGCGCCTGGGTGGCTCAGTCGGTTAAGGGTCCGACTTCAGCTCAGGTCACGATCTGGCGCTCCGTGAGTTCGAGCCCCGCGTCGGGCTCTGGGCTGATGGCTCCGAGCCTGGAGCCTGCTTCCGATTGTGTGTCTCCCTCTCTCTCTGCTGCTCCCTTGTTCATGCTCTGTCTCTCTCTGTCTCAAAAATAAATAAACGTTAAAAAAATTAAGAAAAAAAAAGCATGTGAAAAGACAAGCCTTGTCTGGAGATATATGCAATAATTTACAGAACAAAAATACGTATTTTTAGAAATAAACAAGGGAAAAGATTACACAATAAGAAAAAAAGGCACAACAAACGAGAACATATTTCAAATAAATGGGGAGTATAGCCAAGAAATAAAGACGCCAAGCTCACTAGAGATCATGAAAATTCAAATCAAAGCCACCAGGGTATATTTTACTAGTATTGAATTGGCAGAAATTAAAAATAACAGCACCAAGTTTGTGGGATGGTTGATATCAAATCCATCTTTCAAAATATTGCTAAAATCATTTTGAAATGTAATTTTAAAATATCTCATGAAAATGGACCTTTAGGAACCCTGTCCCCAATGATTTCACTCCTACGATGATTTGTGATCAAGAGAAGTGAGGACACACAAGAGAGTTTTGCACTGAGACACGTCTAAGAATGATTCATGAAGGACTATTCCTAACCACAAAAGGTGGAAACAACCCAAACTTCCATCTTCTAGAGATTCTTAGCCACGCTGGGGAATATTATACAGCAGTGAAAATGAAGAGACTATAGCTACAAGCGGTCAAACTCTGTATCCCATTAATTTGCTCTACACACCTAAGGAAATAAAACTGCCGTGAGAATTTTCCTTCTGTATGCAGTGGCTATCATACAGTCTGTGTTAACAGTGTGGGCACTGAATAATGCATGCAGGGTCTAAAATATCTCTACCATAAAAATTCTGTAAGTTCTTTGTAATCACTATTCCAATTGGCATATTGAATGGAAAGTAACAAGTTAATATCCTTTGCTATAAGCAATGTAATTGAATCTCTCTCAGCCTCTCTCTCTCTCTCTAACACAAAGGCATCCAAAAACACACACATGCATCAATATCTCTTCACAGTAATTACATTGTATCAGAAAAATTTGAGGAGTGTATAGTTAGTGCCTAAGGAAAACGAATGGGAATTATAGAATTGCGACCAAATAGATGTTATCATTTCTAAGTCTCCAAATCAACACTGATGTTAAATGTCCCTTGATTCTTTCACTCACATAATTTTGCTAGATGCTAGGGGTATGCATAGGTATCAAAGCCAATTTCAGATTTCAGTACCAATGGACTTAAGCCCCTGCTGTCATTACACTCCTGGGTTGGTAAAGCAGCAAAACATGGGAAATCCTAAACCATCAGTGTAAGAGTAATGCTTTTCTGTAGCAAAGCTAATCTCCAGTTCAGAGAGTGTATCAACAGCCCAGTTCAGATACTGACAGCCAAGTTCTCATCAAATGAGGTGCTAGACTATGAAACTCAGATTTTGCTCTAAACAATGGCAAAAGTCTCAGGGAACGTCAAAGGCTCTAGATAGTTCCTGGAAACACAGGGATAACAAGTATAAGAAGCTTCATTGAAACTCTGAGGTCCATAAACTTCAATGGCAGGACTGAAACTGAAGAACACTGAATTGGAAATGACAGGGGAAATACGGATTAAAAATAAACTTAATGTGTGAAAGAAGAAAACTCCAACCATTTGGAAGTTGATTGATAACAGCTGAGGTTGAAAATAATCGAGGTACTTATTAGGTCCTGGATTTTTAGGTCCTGGATTATTAGGTCCTGGATTATTGGTCCTTGATTTTTAAAATTTGCTTGAACCAATGTGCTAATGTGTACTTCATTTGTTTCTCATACTTATGAGTGAATCATTCATATTCATATCAGTATTTTAATAAGAATTTTATAAACAAGAAACACAGGGCTCTTTTTGTTTGTTTCTTTGGTTTTTTTTTTTTTAGATAAACTTTACATGCAACGTGGGGTTGAACTCACAGATCAAGAGGCACATGGCCCACCAACTAGGCCAACCACATGCCCCTGAGTATTGGCCTGGTTTGGGTTTTATTTTGTTTTCCTTTTTGAAAACATAGGGCTTTTAACTCATCCTTCACAAGACACTAATAGAAATATCACTGCTAGAACTAGATCGTGTAACTAGAACTCAGTGCCTACATGGACTATTTATGGAATCATTAGAAGGAACCCCACAGAATCCATTCTACTGACTTCATATTGCCAAACATTAAAAGTAATGGCAAATGTGATCTACATTTTCTCTTCTAGAAAAGAGATGCTCTCTCTGTCATTCTGGATTATAAGCAAAAGGAAAAAAATCATTTCCAAAGAATCATTCCAGGGTGCCTGGGTGACTCCATCGGTTGAGTGTCTGATTTTGGCTCAGGTCATGATCACACGGTATGTGAGTTTGAGCCCCACGTCGGACTCTGTGCTGACAGGTAAGAGCCTGGAGCCTGCTTCACATTCTGTCTTCCTCTCTCTCTGCCCCAATCCCACTCGCACTCTGTCTCTCTCTGTCTCTTACAAAGTGAATAAATGTTAAAAAAAATAAGTAAATAAAAAGAAGCATTCTAGCTACATTCAACCTCTTCATTTTTCAACCTCTTTTCCCATGGCCATGAAGGGAGAGACTCATCTTTCCTTTGAAGTTGAATCCCTCCCATATACTGATGAAGGAACAATAGAACTCAGTACAATGAGAAATTATCTCTTTAGAGTGCTCATACCCTTGAAGCCGTTGTTCTTTTGCCCTGTATTAGCCCTGAGAAGGTAATGCTGAGCCGTCTGAAGCATACTAAGTGTTAAGATGCAATATATACAATACTAAAGACTGAAAATCATTCCATGGCATGCCCAGAAGAGCAGTTCTTCTTGATTTAAAACAATGGTTCTTCTTGGTCACTGTTACACCTATGTCTCTTCCACAGAGAAATCTGCGCCAGTTAACAAAGTGCTTCAAAGCAACATGCCAAATAATACCGGAGGAAGTCGAAATAATTGTCTGAACCCCAGACATGCTTTGCATACTCATAGCATTTACATCAGGTTTAGGAAAGTAGACATACTTGCTCCTCTTTAGTATCAATCTTCAGGAGACTGGACTGCAGATCTTGGCATAACACCATGCTCCTCTCCCAAGTTTTCTCCTCTTTTGAAAAGTGGTAACAGCTTTTTCCACAGCAGTACCAGTTTCCTTGAAATGTGTCATCGTCTTCATTCCATGCTCATGGATTGGAAAACAAACATTGTTAAAATCCTGACACTACCCAAAGCAATCTACACATTCGATGCAATTTCTATCAAAATAACACCAGCGTTCTTCACAGAGCTAGAACAAACCCAAAATTTGTACGGAACCACAAAAGACACTGAGTAGCCAAAGGAATGTTAAAAAAGAAAACCAAAGCTGGACACATCACAATCCTGGATCAAGCTGTTCTACAAAGCTGTTTTCACCAAAACAGTATGGTACTGGCACAAAAGTAGACACATAGATCAACGAACAGAACGGAGAACCCAGAAATGGACCCACAAATGTACAGCCAGCTAATCTTTGACCAAGCAGGAAACAATATCCAAAGGAAAGAAGACAGTCTCTTCAGCAAATGGTGTTGGGAAAACGGGACAGCAACATGTAGAAGAATGAACCTGGACCACATTCTTATGCCATACACAAAAACAACTCAAAATGGATGACAGATCTAAATGTCAAAACCATCTAAATCCTAGAGTAGAAAACAGGCAACAATCTCTTTGACCTCACTCACAGGAACTTCTTACTTAAATGAAGACATGTCTTCAGGGGCAAGAGAAACAAAAGCAAAAACGAACTATTGGGACCTCATCAAGATAAAAACCTTCTGCACCGCGAAGGAAACAATCAGCAAAACTAAAAGGTAACCGACAGAATGGAAGAAAATATTTGCAAATGACATATCCGATAAAGGATTAGTATCCAAAATCTATAAAGAGCTTATGGAACTCAACACTCAAAAGGCAAATAATCCAATGAAGAAAGAGACAAAAGACATGAACAGACACTTTTCCAAAGGAGACATCCACATGGCCTACAGACACATGAAAAGATGCTCCACATCACTCATCATCAGGGAAATACAAATCAAAACCACAATGAGATACCACCTCACACCTGTCAGAATGGCTAAAATGAACAATTTGGGCAAGAACAGATGTTGGCAAGGATGTGGATAAAGGGGAACATTTTTGCACTGCTGGTGGGAATGCAAGCAGGTGCAGTCACTCTGGAAAACATCATGGCTGTTTCTTAAAAAATGAAACATAGAGCTACCCTATAATTAGAAACAATAATGGCACTACTAGGTATTTGCCCAAAGGACACACAAATGCTAATATGAAGTGTCACATGCACCCCAATGTTTTGCACCAGTTTCAATAATAGCTAAATCATGGAAAGAGCCCAAATGGCCATCACCGATGAATGGGTAAAGACGGTATATTCTACAATGGAATATCACTCAGCCATCAGAAGGAATGAAGTCTTGCATTTGTAACAATGTGGGTGCAAGTAGAGTGTATCGTGGTAAGCAAAATCAGTCAGAGAAAGAGAAATATAAGATTTCACTCATATGTGGAATTTAAGAAACAAATTAGATAAACATAGGGGAAGATAAGGAAAAACAAGCTAAAAACATAAAGGGAGGAAAACCGTAAGAAGCAAACCAGAAGAAACTCTTCAATACAGAGAAAAAACTGAGGGTTGCTGGAGGGCTGTTGGCTGAGAGGAGGGCCAAATGGGTGATGGGCATTAAGGGGGACACCTGTGGGGATGAGCACTAGGTGTTGTATATAAGTGACGATTTCCTAAATTCTACTCCTGAATGAATTACCAGACTACATATATGTTAACCAGCTGGGATTTAATAATTTCTTTTGAAAAAGTAATGTGTCATGATCTTTATCTTGAAAACAAAGCCACATGATCCTCAACCACAAGACCACTTAGAGACTTATGCTTTCTTTATGTATACATATATATATATACATACATATATATATATACACATATATACATACGTGTATGCATACATCTTGCTTACATCAGACTGAATGACTGAAAAATAGGTGGTTTTCCTGTATCCCAAACGTCTCATGTTGAGAATAGCTTTGGGGTCAAATTGTGGAGCCAGAGACTGATAGACGTCAGACCATTGTTAAAATGACACTGAGAAATCCTGACTTCCCAAGTACAGATACACTGCTCCAATAGGAAGCAGTTCTCCCTTCGGGAGAAATTCACCTAAGTGAATATAAGAGGGTGGTATTAATTCCAAGAGATCTAGACTGGAGAAAATTCATCCACAAGCAGAAAATACTCAATCAAATCAACATGACTTTGTGAAAGTCAAGAATTCAATTAGCTAGAAGAAAGAAAATGGATTTAATTTTAAAAAGTGAGAAAAATTAAAGGACTTGACAAATTCAATGTGAAGTTTTAAAATGATACATTAAAATTGAACAGAATGAGATAATCCCATGGAGGAAAAAAACTGTAAACTATCAGTATAATCATTCAGTACATACCTGTAGTGGGTAGTAAAATTAAGTGATCTTCAACTTCTGCTAAGGAAGCATTCTTGTCTTCTGGTTCTTTCATATCTTGCCTGATTTCTCCAGAACACCTGTGAAAAACTTCAATTCATTTTATAAAACTAAGGTCTTGAATGCTTGTAATAGATCATTTTATTATAATCACTTACTCTACTTCTAAATGGCACAGTGAGTGGCGCTGACTAAATGAAAGTACGATCAGAGACACTGCCAGGTTACAATATGTTGAAGTGCCAGAACATAAAACAGATTTTTAAATAAAATGATAACTTGCTATACATTATTTTGGAAGTACGTGAGACAGGAATCAACTTCTATAAAACAGAAATGTAAACAGGAAGTGAAATATACTTTTAGTTTCTACGCCACTTACTCTTCAAATAATGATTACACAGTTGGTGAAATGAAGTAGCCAGTATTTTATTTAGCATGTAGTATTTGCACAGGAAGCTAAACACCAGGGATTTGACTCTCCTCTAGTACAAGCTTATAATTAATACACTGAATATACATAGAGGAAGAGCACACATGGCGACTTCTAACATGCAAAAAGTAAGTGAAAAATCTCTGAGCAAATTGGCAGTATCTTCTCCAAACTCACACATAAAAAAGTGTAAAATCACGCAGTGTATGGCTCTTTAAGTGTACAAAGACGGAAAGAAAGGTCCCTTAAGGATTTGTTACGCAGCTAGGAATCGTCATTTCCAGCTCTCTACCACCCATCACTGAACCAAATGCAACGTCTACTTGTAAAACTCCAACATCAATTGCACAGTCTCCTGATGTACTCCGTGGCAATAAATATAACTACTGCTTCAACTCAGTCATCCATTCCAGTGTTCATATACTGGATCTGAATTGAAAAGACACCTTAAAGGGCCCCTGGATGGCTCAGTTGGTTAAGCGTCTGACCTGGGCTCAAGTCATGATCTCACAGTTCATGAGTTGGGCCCCGCATCTGGCTCACTGTTATCGGCACAGAGGCCACTTCGGATCCTCTGTCCCACTCTCCCTGGGTCCACCCCCCACCCCTCCTGTGCTCTCTCTATCTCTTTCTCTCAACCATAAATAAAAACCATTTAAAAAAAAAAACACCCACATTAAGACCTCCTGTACCTAAATACTACCATTTCTTGGCACCAATCAATTCCCTTCTCCTTTCCTTTTTGTCCATCCAAGGACACGTAGTACAGAACCAATTTTGGCAGGACCTCCAAGAAGCTTGCAGCATAGTCTTTATGCACATCGAAAAATAGCCAGCTTCACTGGGGCTCTTGGCTAACACTCCATTGAGCAAGCCACTCTTGATCTCAGGGTCGTGAGGTCAGGCCCAAGTTGGGTGGGGAGCCTCCTTGAAAAATTTAAAAAAAAATTTTTTTTTAATGTATAAAATAGCCAATTTTGGAGCACATTTGTCATTCACCATCTCATCTCCCCTCAAGGTTCTGAAACTCAAGTGACAAAAAAAGATCACAAAATTGTACACATACAAACTAATGCTGACCAACGCTTAGATTTTCTTCACCATTTCACCTCTCAATATAACACACTATCGTTCTTAAAGCACACTCTTTTCTCAATTCAACAGCTATTTCAAGTATTTATACTTTGTCTAAATTATCTGGTGCACCTCCTTGCCCCTTCCTCTCAGAACATGGCCTCATCTGCTCCTTTGCATGGAAACAGTCACCAGCAAGGATACCTTCTCCTCACCTTCCTGCACCTCCTCCTATAGATAACACAGGTATCTCTCACTCTACCCCAGAAAAAAATGAGCTTTGCATTGAACAAGCGTGAAACTCTCACCCCTGCTCTGGATTTCATCCCGTATCGAATCTTTGGTGATCTTGATCTCCTACTGTCAATTTCTCTCTTGAACCCTCCACAGTTTCCTTCTCATGGTTCCCTTCTCTTGCATATGATCAAGTCAGCTTTCCCACAAAGTTCCTGTCCTCCTTTTTCATATTTTTTTGTAACAGAGTTCTTTTCTTTACTCTCAGATTGGGTGCTAACATAAGATTGTTCACATTCCTTCATTCATGAGACACTTACCACATTGCTCGCAGAACTGGTTTTTCTTCCTTAGTTAGCAAGTTGTTAGCTACCCCAAATTGTAGCCAGGACCTTAAGCATTACATTTATTTACTTTGCTAGTCATTTCATCTCATCTCCCTACTTCTCTCACATGCTGTAACTAATGCACATTCAATTACTCCCTTCATACATTTTATATATAGTGTTATTGCCTCTTTGTGGATTTCCTGAAATATTACTATTTATTGTATTTGTTTTGCACTGTTGCATCTTATAAAAATGTATCGTGACATGCACAAACTTTTGTGCTCTTGCTTTGTTTTTCCATTTCATATGCTCTTGCTAAATTTCATGCATATTGTTGAATACCATTGTCATTGTCTTGACTGTCACATACATTCCATTGGCAAATCAATTGCAGAGATCTCATTTACTCTCCCATTAATGATCTTTTGAGTAGTTGTGATATGTTCCACATTGTGAATAGCACTGCTACGAACTGTCCTGTAGAAGTTCATTTCTGTGTATGTGCAAGTATATCTGTTGGATATATACTTAGGGTGAGAATTACTGAATCGTGTCGAGCTGTAGAAGACAGTACCAAACTCGCTAAGTGTTTCTATCAGGTAATACTGCCTTTAACAACGCTCGAGATCATATACATCCACATATTTTCAAGGCTTGGTAAATGTTTCGCTTATCCATAATTAAAATAAATGCTTTTCTGTATTCACTGATCTCGGAATTCACTGATCTGTATTCACTGTATTCTCTGTATCTGCTTCCTAATGTGTGAAAGAGTTTTAGCCATTACAGTCAGGCTTTGACCATACCCACTATCCCACTGGAGCTACTCTAGAAAATATCATTTCGGTCTCTCTCTTGCCAAATTTAATAAGCATATCTCTAGCCATTATAATACCTGATCCTCCTGTACAATTTGGAACTCTGGACTACCTTTGCCTTCTCCCCATGATACCATAATGTTTTGGACTCCCACCTACTTGTTTAACCAAGCATCATGGTTTTTCACTGTTTTTACTCATCTTTTACCTCCAGCTAAATGTTGATTTATCCTAAGAATCCTTCGCCTCACCCTTGTTCTTCTAGCCTGATCTACTCTCCCTGGTTTCACAAGGCAGAGCTTGGTCCAGCTTCTGCTTTCCTCTATGATATCTTCCAGTATCTTTCATCCAGGCATCTTCCTTGATCTCCAGACTTTTAATACCACCGTGTACGTGCTGATGGTCTGTGTCTGCTGTTAAAACCCACTCTAACAGACAAGACCAATCTCATTCTTTCTGGTCATCTCCACTGATATGTCCAAGCACCTCACTCCTTACTGTTATTAGCACACCTACGCAAACACCAAACCGTACTTAGTGTTCTTCTTGTGTTCTCTGTAATATTTATTGGAATACATTCACCAAGGTGTGTAAGCCTCATGTCAAATGGTATCACTGATTCAAATGTCTCCCTCACGCACTCATATTCTAGCAATTCTTATTGAAGATTTCTCATAAATGGTGCCTACCCTTCATTTCTTCTTCATAACACTAATTCAGTCATTCTAACTAACCCTGATTCCTGAAACATCCTGTTATCTTCTCCTTCCACCCACTTGCCGGATGTTGAGATTGACCTTTCCCAAATCCCTATCGCCTCATGGGACAGGAGTCATGTTTTTCCCTCACATAAAACCTTTCGGTGGTTTCTTTTGTTTTTAGAACAAATCTAAAATTTCTTAAGATATTAAAATTATCAAAACGTGCATACCTAGGCAAACCTATTTATAGCTACTTCTTAATTCTCCTAAAGCATCCAGTTCTTTGGTTCTTGTTTTCTATGCCTGGATAAGTAGTCTCTCTACCCCAAGCTTCCTGATTAAGTCCTACCTATCCTTTACATCATATCAATTATTATCTCCTGGAGGAAAGTTTTCTGGCCCTCAGCATGAAGTATTCTATTCAGCTGATATCTTGAAGCCTTTACCCCAGCACTAATAATATTTTATTTTAAAAACTGTTTACAGGGCACCTGGGAGGCTGTCAGCCGAGTGTCTGACTTCGGCTCAGGTCTTGATCTTAGGGTTCATGATTTCCAGCTGCTCATCAGGTTCCCTGCTGTCAGCACAGAGCCCACTTAGGATCTTCTGCCTTCCTCTCTTTCTGCCCCCGACCCCAGCTCATGCTCTCTCTCTCTCTCTTTCTCTCTCAAACATAACTAAGACATTAAAAATACATAGGAGCGCCTGGGTGGCTCAATCAGTTAAGCATCTGACTTCTGCTCAGGTCGTGATCTCGCAGTTGATGAGTTTGAGCTCAGCACCAGGCTCTGCATCTGTGGTGAGGAGACTACTTGGAATTCTCTCTCTCTCCCTCTCTCTCTCTCCCCCCCTTCCATTTGCATACCCTCTGTCTCTCTCTCAAAAGTAAACAAACAAACAAACCTCATCTTGAAAAAAGAATAACTTTCATTTTGAAAAAAATCCCCTTTATACTGAGCTCATTAAGTGCTGACTGTTTAAAATTCCTGTATCTTTAGTATCTATTATACATACTCCCTGACCCAGAGAAGATACTCAAAATTGTTGTGGAATAAATGAACCGAAGGATTAAAAATTCAGGAAGAAGATATTAAAAACAAGTGTTTTCTATACATTTTTAACAATCGATGTGAAAAATATAAAAATGATATAAAAATAGATCAACCTTATATTCCTCTGTGATTTAATCAGTATTGCAGTATGATAAGGAGTGTACTACTCAAGGAAGATTTTTCCAATTCTCTGGTCATATGGAAAACTTCCTCCTTCACAAAATATAAAGATGAATATATATGTAAACCTCACTGTACATTTCAGGAAAATTTTGTGCCATTACAGCCATGACATACACTATTTCGTGTGGTGTAAAAGCTAAGTGATGGCAAAATAGCAAAATCATTGTCATCAACATTATAAACACCATCGTGATTACTAACATTTCTATAGGACTCTATAGTTTACAAAGGCTCAGCAGAAATTCAGTTATGGTATCTCATTTTTCACGCTGCTCCTTGTTCTCATAAAAAAAAAAATGTGTGTGTGCCCGATACTCACGCATATATCTTAAGCCTGTGCTTGCCAGCAGGAGGAAAACACATGTAACTCCCAGGGTTAATGCAACCTTACGCCGTGGAAATTCTGTACAGATTCAGAAAGCAAAATATATAGTAAGCATTGAGCTTAGGAAAGCCCTCAGAGTTGGAACAAAATGGAATTCATTCTGGAATTGGAAATGAATATCCCTTTTTACTGTGATTACAAATATCCTTGAATTTTACATTTACATATACCCCTTGATCTATGAAGAACCGGACAAATAACGTCAAATATACAGAAACCCAATTATCATGATTTCATTTCTTCTTACTTGAAATCATATTTTCACAAAATAAGAAAGCAAACAAAAAACTTTACCTCTCCTTTCATCCTTTGAATATCTTTCGTCCATCTGTCTCCTTGAATAGGGTGATATCGGAGTCGTGCACATCGCTCTCTACTCGCTCATTTTTGAGGACAGTAGGCAAAGAACACAGTTCGAATCCTGTGCAATGTGGCCTGAGGCATTAAAATGGCAATATTTCTCATTACGTAACAGGGACAGCTAAATGAATAAGCATGATCATCTGAAATAAACAGGTTAAAGCAAGTATCTGGGGATATTAGGGAAATTTTTTTTCATCTTTATAATGCCTTACAACAGAGATTCTACACAATTAAATAATGGTCCACGACCATTTATGGGCTTGTTATGTTAAGCATTCACTTCTTTCAAAATCATTGAATTCATGGCCAAAATTTAATAATTGATATATACCATACTCACCTAAACCTCTAGGCTTATATCATCTTTTGAAAATTACGTTTGATCACTTAGTGCATGTGTTATGCCCAAATGGCAATTATATTGACACCAAATAGACTAAGCCCTTCTTACTAAGGACACACACACACCATTTTGACCAACACTGCGCCTGCTACATTGCTTATGTCAGACCCCGCTCATTCATTCATATTATCCCTTGAACTTTAGAGTCAGTGGATCATGACTCCTTTTTAAAGTATGAGGAAAATATGAAACTCATGAGGTTCAAGGAAGGGAGTTTAGGAAGTAACATTAAATGAGGGTGGTGATTGGTTTCTTTTCTGTTTGTGGATGAGGAAAACTGAGCCTTAAGGAATATATATAGTATTCCCAATGTCAGACTGTAAATGATACACTTTAGTTAAAATAAACATATATTATAAATATATATAAATAAACATGCATAAATATGTTAAATGATAGTCTAGTTCAAGTAAATATATGTCAAAATATTAAGTTATATTTTAATGGGAAATATAAATATATACTTAGTTCAAGTATATATGTCATAAAAATAGCTTATTCATATTTATCCAAAAATATGATCCTTCACCTACACTTGGTTTATAGAAATAATATTTTCACAAAAAATACATAATAATCTCTCTCCCCTAGAAATAAAATACACAGTGATTAAAGAGGAGAAAATATTTTCCCTAAAAGAATAGTTTTGGTAAGTGTAGAAAGAATCAGATAACTGGTTTTCCTCAATAGATATGGATTTTGGATTTTTAAAAGATCTTAATATTTCACCATTTAATTACATTATACTGTTGGGAAACTTGAACAATCATCAAATAATGATAAAATGTATATACACAGTGTCATTTTTTTTTTCAATAAATATTCTCTCTACAAAAGTGCCAAATTATAAATCTTGTCTTAAGGTCGTGTATTCCTAGCTAACTGGTTTTTGTTTAGTGGTATTGGAATTGAACAAAACAATAAGAAACAAAATAATAAGAAACTAAACTTGGAAATATAAAGCTGGATTTATTTTGCTAGAAAAATACTCCTATTGTCAAAGATTCCAACTTTTGTATTACACTTAACTGAAAGAAGAGAGAATTTAACCTTTGGATAGTTCACTGCTAACCAGTTAGGTAGCACCCATAGAGATAAGAGGGGAAAAAATCACAGATTTATACCGTCTGAAAAAGAATCACATACTCCTTAAAACACGTCAGGATTAAAAAAATCATATTCTGCATCAGAAATATTCTGATCCACTCCTTTCCTCATTTGCAGAATAAAGTTAACGTTCGATATGGATTAACACAGATCCAGGAGTCAGTTCTTGGGGCAACAGTCCAAAGCCCTCCCAATTTTGTCCACAGCTTTCCCATAGCAAATGCTACTTTATCCCTCTCTGCTGGACAATGTGACAGCACAGGCACGGGTCACCCAACCTCACTGGCTGCAATACCTCATCGTACCTGGGATTTCACAGCAGGAAAAGAGCTTGGTCAGGATCACAGCTACGATGATGTGCTGGCTCTGCGGGCTTTTCGCCTCTGCCCTGACTCCACAAGGTACTAGTTGACGTGCTTGACTGACTCTCAGAGAGACCGTGTCAGGAGAAAGATAGCCGATGGCCATGTGACATTAGATACTCCCCCGCATGGTTTCCACTGGCCTCAGGGTCTCCTTTCTCCTGCACTCTGTGTCAGACAGGAGTCCTAGAGACCTCAAATGCTGAAGTTTGCAGACATTCTGTGGATCGGTACAAACCTGAGCTTCAGCAGTTACCTTGAAGCATAAAAAAACAAAAAGGCATTCTCAAAATCTCATGAGGTTAGGAAATGCTTAACAATAAATGTAAAAATTTATCAAAATAAAAAGGGAAATATCCACATTCAACCTGACATGATTCTTACTTTTTCTTTTTATAGAATGAAGTTAAGTTACCAATAGCTTTATTTTTACTATTTATATGTATAAATATTATAAAATGTGTACAAATTTTGGACTATTTTTAACAAACATCCTGAGGATAGCCATATTGCTTAGGATATGACAGAAAATCTAAATACATAAAAATTGAGAAAAATGATTTGAATAATAGCACATTCCTACTTACTTCTTGTGTCCTCTTTAACTGCCTGAAGAAACAGAGCCTTTACATAATAAAAATTAGGACAGAAAGAAAGAGACATGTTTAAACACTTAAATAGGTTTGACTGTGCTCCTTTTAAAGCATTAAAGTCAAATTCATCTATTCAACCTCTTGTAGCAAAAACTATCAAAGCATTTTTAAGACTATATTATGTGTTTAATTCAATGAGCAGCTCTATGCCCTATTTACCCCTACAAGTAAATGCTAGGAAGGAACAAAAACAGTTGTGTTTTTTTTTTTTTCATATCAACCACATTGATCTGTCCATCTGAAGGGCCCCAATGATGAGATGCTTCAAAACTCTTCTTAGAAATGTGCAGTAATAACAACAAATCCACCTCGATGCCAGCCACACCAGGGGAAGTCTTTTCAAAAGCACTTTCTCCTGGTTGGAGCTCCCTTTTCCATGACTCCCAAAGCACAACTGTCTCATCCTCTTCTAAATACTGGTGGGAACACATGTGAAGTCTCTAGCTTTCTTTTTTCTGGTTTGCCTTTGGCTCACGCTGTTTCTTTTTAAGATCTAGCTCATTGCTTTCAGGAAGTAAGTTTCTGACACGAATAGAGATAATAAAGAAAGCCTTCTACAAATTTCCCATGCAAAAGGGCTCTCTCTTAAAGGCAAACACGGTTTTCAAGCATGCCTATGGACTGTGATCTGCCAGGCCCCGGGGTGTAATTCCTCTGCACGGCAGCCAGACATCTCTATGCCTTATGTCAAATTCCCCAGTGCCAAACGACCTCATTTAACAGAAATGTATTTCATCGTTTCTTTTGCTACCATTATATACCTCACTGGTAAGGAATGATTAAGCCAGCACATGGACTTTGGACGTGTATTTTAGAGGGTGAAGAGTACCCTTCATGGCCCTGAAGTACCCAAGAGTTTCAGACCTCTAAACTCTCAGGGCAACGTTGTCTTCCGGGTTATGGGTGATAAAACCCGCTGCAGTTTATTCCCCTTGTGCTTCCGAAGCAGCAGCTGAGTGAAGTGACTGACTTTGGAAGTCCCATGCTCTTCAGCAGCATCCAGCAGACCTTCTATGCAAATGAGTCTGCTGGGAGATTGGGCTTCAGGATCAGAAGCTATTAGGTGGTATTGAAAAACAGGTGTGTATGTCAGGAACCAAGCAGAAAATGGACTCTAAAAGTTAGCCCAGGTTCCAGGAATGTGTTGCCTCCAATCTTTTACAAAGTTGTTGTTTGTTTGTTTGTTTGTTTAATATTAACAAATCATCTGATACATATCTATCCCTACAAATTTGGAACAAAGCACCAATGAAAAGCAATTATTAGCAATTTCATCCTTGGGGTTCTTTAAATAAGATGCCGGCTTTATCATACCTAAAATAGATAGACTAGGTTCTAGAAAACCTTTCAAACTATATAGCCTTAAATATTTTATCAATAGTATTTACAGCAAGTAAAAAGAGTATTATGGTTAGAATATACGCATATTACGATACTTTTAGGATTGACTTGTTAAATTTTCTATTTTGGGAATGAGGCTACTTTTAATTAGTTTATGGAAAAACGTTAACCCCAAAGATCTCTGTGTCTTTAAAACACCCACACACTTTTTTACCCCAACATCAATGTATTTTTAGTGCTTCTTAAAATGATTCTTATACCTCTTTTCTACTTCGACTTTTATTTTTCCTGTAAGGTTTCACTAAAACATCACTCATGCTCACTGTCTTTACATTCACCAAGCCTCGCCTGCATCAAAGAAAAGTGCATACAATAATGACATCGAGCAAAAAAGCTTAAGGTGGTGGAAATCATGATTTAACCCCAAGATGAAATAATGAGTAAGTAAAGTGAGAGGGAGAGAGAGAGAAGGGATGATGATAACATGTCAAGAGAACAAGCAGTGTGGTAGCAGAATCTAACTAAACTCATGTGAAATTTATAACAAAGCAGGCAGACTGCATAAAATTTTGAAATAATATCCCAAGAGCAAAGGTGCAAGAGGAAGTAGGTTTTCGTTTGTATTTTTCATATTATGTTTTTCTTATGTAGTATTCTCACTTATTTCTTCTTGTCTACTAAAATTGGAAAAAGGCAAGAGGGTATGAAGAAATCATGACTCCAGAATTCTTGGCAATGTTACAAGGCAAAAAATTGGGACAAGTGATGTACTTTGAAAATAAATAGGAGCTTGTGCGAAAAGAAATGAAAGGCATGAATGGAGACAGTTTGCTTTATTTCTGAACTTTGAGTCTTTCCATGTGTATTTGTTAGTCAATAACACACATTAGTGCATTACATCTCAAATTATTTGGGAGCACTTCTTTTATACTTGTGCCTTTAGTAGTTAACGATTTTTCCTTCTGCAATCACTGCTTCTCTTGAAATTTTTTCTTACCTTAGTTTCAAGAACAATCTTTAGTTCAGTAAAGCTGTCAGTAGAAACAGCACTATCGTTTAAAGCACAAAGGATCATTTCCTCTTAATGGGGTTTGTGAGCAAAGGGCTAAGAAAGAATTCTTGAGACATCTTTGGTGCAAAAAAGGTGATTTTATTAAAGCCCAGTGACAGGACCTGTGGACAAAGAGAGCTATCCTGGGATTGTGAGAAGTGACTGATTATATATTGTTTAGTTAGTGGGGATTAAGGACAGCTTAAGCCTCTAAGGAATTTGGAATCAAGGTTTTCAGGGCCATGAGGAGCTAGCCACACTTAAGATAAGGTTATTTTTAGTTTTTTTTAATTTTTTTTTAATTTACATCTAAATTAGTCAGCATATAGTGCAGCAATGATTTCAGGAGTAGATTCCTTAATGCCCCTTACGCACTTAACCCAACCCCCTCCCACAACCCCTCCAGTAACCCTCTCTTTGTTCTCCATATTCAAGAGTCTCTTTTGTCCCCCCTCCCTCTTTTCCTATTATTTTGCTTCCCTTCCCTTCTGTTCATCGGTTCTGTGTCTTAAAGTTCTCATATGAGTGAAGTCATATGATATTTGCCTTTCTCTGACTGACTAATTTGCTTAGGACAATATTCTCTGGCTCCATCCACATAGTTGCACTTGCCAAGATTTCATTCTTTTGGATTGGCGAGTAATACTCCATTGTGTGTGTGTGTGTGTGTGTGTGTGTGTGTATGTGTGTGTGTAACACATCTTCTTGATCCATTCATCCATCAAAGGAAATTTGGGCTCTTTCCACACTTTGGCTATTGTTGATAGTGCTGCTATAAGCATTGGGGTGCATGTGTCCTTTCAAAACAGCACACCTGTATCCCTTGGATTAATGCCTAGTAGTGCAATTGCTGGGTCATAGGGTAGATCTATTTTTAATTTTTGAGGGACCTCCATTACTATATTCCAGAGTGACTGTACCACTTTGCATTCCCACCAGCAGTGCAAAAAAGATTCTCTTTCTCCTCATCCTCGCCAACATCTGTTGTTGGCTGAGATGTTAATGGTTGCCATTCTGACAGGTGTGAGGTGGTTTCTCATCGTGGTTTGGGTTTGTATTCTCCTGATGATGAGTGATGAGGAGTATCTTTTCATGTGTCGGTTGGCCATCTGGATGTCTTCTTTGGAGGAGTGTCTATTCATGTGTTTTGCCCGTTTCTTCACTGGATTATTTGTTTTCTGGGTGTAGAGTTAGATAAGTTCTTTATAGATTTTGGATACTAACCCTTTGTCTGATATGTCTTGCAAATATGTTCTCCCATTCTGTCGGTTGCCTTTTAGTTTTGGTGATTGTTTCCTTCGCTGTCCAGAAGCTTTTTATTCTGATGAGGTCCCAGTAATTCATTTATGCTTTTGTTTCCCTTGCCTCCAGAGACGTGTTGAGTAAGACGTTGCTGCGGCCAAGATCAAAGAGGTTTCTGCCTGCTTTCTCCCCGAGGATTTTGATGGCTTCCTGTCTTACGTTGAGGTCTTTCATCCACTTTGAGTTTATTTTTGTGGATGGTGTAAGAAAGTGGTCCAGGTTCATTCTCCTGCATGTCGCTCTCCAGTTTCCCAGCACCACTTGCTGAAGAGATTGTCTTTATTCCATTGGATATTGCTTCCTGCTCTGTCAAAGATTAGGTGGCCATCCACTTATGGGTCCATTTCTCGTTTCTCTATTCTGTTCCATTGATCTGAGCATCTGTTCTTGTGCCAGCACTGTTTTTGTGCCATACTGCCTTGATGATACAGCTTTGCAGTATAGCTTGAAGTCTGGGATTTTGATGCCTCCTGCTTTGGTTTTCTTTTTCAAGATTTCTTTGACTCTTTGGGGTCTTTCCTGGTTGCATACCAATTTTAGGATTATTTGTTCTAGCCCTGGGAAGAATGCTAGTGTTATATCTATAGAGATTGCATTGAATATGTAGATTGCTTTGGGTAGTATCGACATTTTAACAATATTTCTTCTTCCTATCCAGGAGCATGGAATCTTTTTCCCTTTTTTTGTGTCTTCTTCAATTTCTTTCATAAGCTTTCTATAGTTTTCAGGGTATAGATTCTGCACCTTTTTGGTTACATTTATTCCTAGGTATTTTATGGGTTTTGGTGCAACTGTAAGTGGGATCGATTCCTTGATTACCCTTTCTGTCGCTTCATTGTTGGTGTATAGGAATGCAACCTATTTCTGGGCATTGCTTTTCTCTCCTGCAACTTTGCTCAATTCATGAATCACTTCTAGCAGTTTTCTGGTGGAACCCTTTGGGTTTTCCATAAGGAGTATCATGTCAACTCCGAAGAGTGAAAGTTTGACCTCCTCCTGGCCAATTTGCATGCTTTTATTTCTTTGTGTTTTCTGATTGCTGAGTTCAAATCTTCCACTACTATGTTGAATAACTGTGGTGAGAGTGGACGTTCCTGTCTTGTTCCTGACCTTAGGGAGAAAGCTTTCCATTTTTCCCCATTGAGGATGATATTAGCCTTGGGTCATTCACATATGGCTTTTTGATCTTGTGGTTTGATCCTTCTATCCCTACTTTCTTGAGGGTTTTTATCAAGAAAGGATGCTGTATTTTGTCAAATGCTTTCTCTGCATCTATTCAGAGGATTTTATTATTCTTGTCCTTTCTTTTATTGATGTGATGAATCGTATTGATTGTTTTGCAGATATTGACCCAGCCCTACATCCCAGGTATAAACTCCACTCAGTCGTGGTGAATAATTTTTTTAATGTATTGTTGGAGCTGTTTGGCTAATAGTTTTTGAGGATTTTACATCCATGTACACAGGGAAATTTGTCTGTAGTTCTCCTTTTTAGTGGGGTCTCTGTCTGGTTTTGGAATCAACATAATGCTGGCTTCATAGAAAGCGTTTGGAAGTTTTCCTTCCATTTCTATTTTTTGGAACAGTTTCAAGAGAACGGGTGTTAACTCTTCCTTAAATGTTTGGTAGAATTCCCCCTGGAAAGCCTTCTGACCCTGGACTCTTGTTTTTTGGCAGATTTTTGATTACTAATTCGATTTCCTTACTGGTTATGGATCTGTTCAAATTTTCTATTTCTTCCTGTTTCAGTTTTGGTAGTGTATAGGTTTCGAGGAATTAGTCCACTTCATCCAGATTGCCTATTTTACTGACAAAAATTGCTCATAATATCCTCTGATGATTGATTTTATTTCTGTTGTGTTGGTTGTGACCTCTCCTCTTTCATTCTTGATTTTACTTATTTGGGTCCTTTTCTTTTTCTTCTTGATCAAACTGGCTAGTGGTTTATCATTTTTGTTAATTTCTGCTCTAATCTTTATTACTTCCTGTATTCTGCTGGTTTGGGGTGTAATTTGCTGTTCTTTTCCAAGCTCCTTAAGGTGTAAGGTTGTGTACCTGAGATCTTTCTTCTTTCTTTAGGAAGGCCTGGATTGCTATATACTTTCTTCTTTTGACCGCCTTTGTTGTGTCTCAGAGTTTTGGGGATGTGGTGCTATCATTTTCATTGACTTCCATACACTTTTTAATTTCCTCTTTAACCTCTTGGCTAGCCCATTCATTCCTTAATAAGATGTGCTTTAGGTTCCAAGTATTTGTTACCTTTCCAAATTTTTTCCTGTGGTTGATTTCAAGTTTCATAACGTTGTGGTCTGAAAACATGCATGGTATGATCTTGATATTTTTGCACTTGTTGAGGGCTGATTTGTGTCCCAGTATGTGGTCTATTCTGGAGAACGTTCCATGTGGACTGGCGAAGAATATATTCTTCTGCTTTAGGATGAAATGTTCTGAATACACTGATAAAAGTCTAGCCAGGCTTTTCAAAAAGAAAAGGGAGATGACCCAAATAGATAAAATCATGAATGAAAGTGGAATTATTGCAAAAAACCCCTCAGAAATACAAGCAATTATCAGGGAATACTATGAAGAATTATGTGCTAACAAACTGGACAACCTGGAAGAAATAGACAAATTCCTAAACACCCACACACTTCCAAAACTCAACCAGGAAGAAATAGAAAGCTTGAACAGACACATAACCAGCGATGAAATTGAATCAGTTAACAAACATCTCCCAACAAACAACATTCCAGGACCAGATGGCTTCCCAGGGGAGATCTCCCAGGCTTTTAAAGCAGAGATAATACCTAACCTTCTCAAGCTGTTCCAAAAAATAGAAAGGTAAGGAAAACTTCCAGACTCATTCTATGAAGCCAGCATTACTTTCATTCCTAAACCAGACGGAGGCCCAGGAAAAAAAAAAAAAAACCCTACAGGCCAATATCCCTGATGAATATGGATGCAAAAATCCTCAATAAGATGCTAGCAAATCGATTTAGACAGCATATAAAAAGAATTATACACAATGATCAAGTAGGATGCATTCCTGGACTGCAGGGCTGGTTCAACATTCGCAAATCAATCAATTTGATACATCACATTAATAAAAGAAAAGATAAGAACCATATGATCCTGTCTATGATGCAGAAAAAGCATTCAACAAAATTCAGCATCCTTGCTTAACAACCCTTGAGAAAGTCGGGATAGAAGGAACACAAAGATCATAAAAGCCATTTATGAAAAGCCCACAGCTAATATCATCCTCAAAGGAAAAAAAACTGACAGCTTTCCCCCTGAGACCAGGAACACGACAGGGACATCCACGCTCATCTCTGCTGTTTAACATAGTGTTGGAAGTGCTAGCATCAGCAATCAGACAACAAAAGGAAATCAAGGCATCAAAATAGGCAATGATGATGTCAAGCATTCACTTTTTGCAGGTGACATGATATTATAGGTGGAAAACCCGATAGACTCCACCAAAAGTCTGATAGAACTGTTACATGAATTCAGCCTAGTCGCAGGATACAAAATCAATGTACAGAAATCAGTTGCATTCTTATACACTAATAATGAAGCAACAGAAAGACAAATAAAGAAACTGATCCCATTCACAATTGCACCAAGAAGCATAAAATACCTAGGAATAAACTTAACCACAGATGTAAAAGATGTGTTTGCTGAGCACTATAGCTTATGAGGGTATTGAAGAAGACATAAAGACATGGAAAAACATTCCATGCTCATGGATTGGAAGAATAAATATTGTGGATGGCGGCGTAGGAGGACGCTGGGCTCACCGCACGTCCTGCCGATCACTTAGATTCCACCTACACCTGCCTAAATAACCCAGAAAACCGCCAGAGGATTAGCAGAATGGAGTCTCCGGAGCCAAGGGCAGACGAGAGGCCCACGGAAGAGGGTAGGAAGGGCGGCGAGGCGGTGCGCCCTCCACGGACTGGCGGAAGGGAGCCGGGGTGGAGGGGCAGCTCGCCGGCCAAGCAGAGCCCCCGAGTCTGGCTGGCAAAAGTGGAGGGGCCTGACGGACTGTGTTCCGACATCAAGCGCAATTTAGCGTCTGGGAGGTCATAAGGTAACAGCTCTGCTCAGAAAGCCGGAAGGCTGGAGGACAAAGGGAGGGAGAGCTGCTGAGCCCCCGGACGACAGAGCTCAGCTTGGCGGGGAACAAAGGCGCTCGCCAGCGCCATCTCCCCCGCCCATTCCCCAGCCAAAATCCCAAAGAGAACAAGTTCCTGCAAGGGAACTTGCTCGCTCCGCGCAAACACCCAACTCTGTGCTTCTGTGGAGGCAAATCTCCGGCAGCGGATCTGACTCCCTCCCGCTGCCACAGGGCCCCTCCTGAAGTGGATCACCTAAGGAGAAGCGAGCTAAGCCTGCCCCTCCTGCCCCCGTGCACCTTGCCTACCCACCCCAGCTAATACGCCAGATCCCCAGCACCACAAGCCTGGCAGCGTGCAAGTATCCCAGACGGGCCATGCCACCCCACAGTGAATCCCGCCCCTAAGACAGGGGAAGAGAAGGCACACACCAGTCTGACTGTGGCCCCAGCGGTGGGCTGGGGGCAGACATCAGGTTGGACTGCGGCTCCGCCCACCAAATCCAGTTATACACCACAGCACAGGGGAAGTGCCCTGCAGGTCCTCACCACTCCAGGGACTATCCAAAATGACCAAACGGAAGAATTCCCCTCAGAAGAATCTCCAGGAAATAACAACAGCTAATGAACTGATCAAAAAGGATTTAAATAATATAACAGAAAGTGAATTTAGAATAATAGTCATAAAATTAATCGCTGGGCTTGAAAACAGTATAGAGGACAGCAGAGAATCTCTTGCCACAGAGATCAAGGGACTAAGGAACAGTCACGAGGAACTGAAAAGCGCTTTAAAAGAAATGCAAAACAAAATGGAAACGACGACGGCTCGGATTGAAGAGGCAGAGGAGAGAATAAGTGAACTAGAAGATAAAGTTATGGAAAAAGAGGAAGCTGAGAGAAAGAGAGATAAAAAAATCCAGGAGTATGAGGGGAAAATTAGAGAACTAAGTGATACACTAAAAAGAAATAATATACGCATAATTGGTATCCCAGAGGAGGAAGACAGAGGGAAAGGTGCTGAAGGGGTACTTGAAGAAATTATAGTTGAGAACTTCCCTGAACTGGGGAAGGAAAAAGGCATTGAAATCCAAGAGGCACAGAGAACTCCCTTCAGACGGAACTTGAATCGATCTTCTGCACGACATATCATAGTGAAACTGGCAAAATACAAGGATAAAGAGAAAATTCTGAAAGCAGCAAGGGATAAACGTGCCCTCACATATAAAGGGAGACCTATAAGACTCGTGACTGATCTCTCTTTTGAAACTTGGCAGGCCAGAAAGGCTTGGTACGATATCTTCAGTGTGCTAAACAGAAAAAATATGCAGCCGAGAATCCTTTATCCAGCAAGTCTGTCATTTAGAATGGAAGGAGAGATAAAGGTCTTCCCAAACAAACAAAAACTGAAGGAATTCGTCACCACTAAACCAGCCCCTACAAGAGATCCTAAGGGGGATCCTGTGAGACAAAGTACCAGAGACATGGCTACAAGCATAAAACATACAGACATCACAATGACTCTAAACCCGTATCTTTCTATAATAACACTGAATGTAAATGGACTAAATGCGCCAACCAAAAGACATAGGGTATCAGAATGGATAAAAAAACAAGACCCATCTATTTGCTGTCTACAAGAGACTCATTTTAGATCTGAGGACACCTTTAGATTGAGAGTGAGGGGATGGAGAACTATCTATCATGCTCCTGGAAGCCAAAAGAAAGCTGGAGTAGCCATACTTATATCAGACAAACTAGACTTTAAATTAAAGTCTGTAACAAGAGATGAAGAAGGGCATTATATAATAATTACAGGTTCTATCCATCAGGAAGAGCTAACAATTATAAATGTCTATGCGCCGAATACCGGAGCCCCCAAATATATAAAACAATTACTCATAAACATGACCAACCTTATTGATAAGAATGTGGTCATTGCAGGGGACTTTAACACCCCACTTACAGAAATGGATAGATCATCTAGACACACAGTCAATAAAGAAACAAGGGCCCTGAATGATACATTGGATCAGATGGACTTGACAGATATATTTAGAACTCTGCATCCCAAAGCAACAGAATATACTTTCTTCTCGAGTGCACATGGAACATTCTCCAAGATAGATCATATACTGGGTCACAAAACAGCCCTTCATAAGTTTACAAGAATTGAAATTATACCATGCATACTTTCAGACCACAATGCTATGAAGCTTGAAATCAACCACAGGAAAAAGTCTGGAAAACCTCCAAAAGCATGGAGGTTAAAGAACACCCTACTAACGAATGAGTGGGTCAACCAGGCAATTAGAGAAGAAATTAAAATATATATGGAAACAAACGGAAATGAAAATACAACAATCCAAATGCTTTGGGATGCCGCGAAGGCAGTCCTGAGAGGAAAATAAATTGCAATCCAGGCCTGTCTCAAGAAACAAGAAAAATCCCAAATACAAAATCTAAGAGCACACCTAAAGGAAATAGAAGCAGAACAGCAAAGGCAGCCTGAACCCAGCAGAAGAGAAATAATAAAGATCAGAGCAGAAATAATATAGAACCTAAAAAACTGTAGAGCAGATCAACAAAACCAAGAGTTGGTTTTTTAAAAAAATAAAATTGACAAACATCTAGCCAGGCTTCTCAAAAAGAAAAGGGACATGACCCAAATAGATAAAACCATGAATGAAAATGGAATTATTACAACCAATCCCTCAGAGATACCAACAATTATCAGGGAATACTATGAAAAATTATATGCCAGCAAATTGGACAACCTGGAAGAAATGGACAAATTCCTAAACACCCACACTCTTCCAAAACTCAATCAGGAGGAAATAGAAAGCTTGAACAGACCCATAACCAGCGAAGAAATTGACTCTGTTATCAAAAATCTCCCAATAAGAGTCCAGGACCAGATGGTTTCCCAGGGGAGTTCTACCAGACGTTTAAAGCAGAGATAATACCTATCCTTCTCAAGCTATTCCAAGAAATAAAAAGGTAAGGAAAACTTCCAGACTCATTCTATGAAGCCAGTATTACTTTGATTCTTAAACCAGACAGAGACCCAGTAAAAAAAGACAACTACAGGCCAATATCCCTGATGAATATGGATGCAAAAATTCTCAATAAGATACTAGCAAATCGAATTCAATGGCATATAAAAAGAATTATTCACCATGATCAAGTGGGATTCATTCCTGGGATGCAGGGCTGGTTCAACATTCACAAATCAATCAACGTGATACATCACATTAACAAAAAAAAAAAAGAGAAGAACCATATGATCCTGTCAATCGATGCAGAAAAGGCCTTTGACAAAATCCAGCACCCTTTCTTAATAAAAACCCTTGAGAAAGTCGGGATAGAAGGAACATACTTAAAGATCATAAAAGCCATTTATGAAAAGCCCACAGCTAACATCATCCTCAACGGGGAAAAACTGAGAGCTTTTTCCCTGAGACCAGGAACACGACAGGGATGCCCACTATCACCGCGGTTGTTTAACATAGTGCTGGAAGTTCTAGCATCAGCAATCAGACAACAAAAGGAAATGAAAGGCATCAAAATTGAGAAAGATGAAGTCAAGCTTTCGCTTTTTGCAGATGTCATGATATTATACATGGAAAATCCAATAGATCCACCAAAAGTCTGCTAGAACTGATACATGAATTCAGCAAAGTTGCAGGATACCAAATCAATGTACAGAAGTCAATTTCATGCTTATACACTAATAATGAAGCAACAGAAAGACAAATAAAGACATTGTTCCCATTCACAATCGCACCAAGAGGCATAAAATACCTAGGAATAAATCTAACCAAAGATGTAAAAGATCTGTATGCTGAAAACTATAGAAAGCTTATGAAGGTAATTGAAGAAGATATAAAGAAATGGAAAGACATTCCTTGCTCATGGGTTGGAAGAATAAATATAGTCAAAATGTCAATACTACCCAAAGCTATCTACACATTCAATGCAATCCCACTCAAAATTGCACCAGCATTCTTCTCGAAACTAGAACAAGCAATCCTAAAATTCCTATGGAACCACAAAAGGCCCCGAATAGCCAAAGTAATTTTGAAGAAGAAGACCAAAGCAGGAGGCATCACAATCCCAGACTTTCGCCTCTACTACCAAGCTGTAATCATCAAGACAGCATGGTATTGGCATAAAAACAGACCAATGGAATGGAATAGAAACCCCAGAACCAGACCCACAAACGTATGGTGAACTCATCTTAGACAAAGCAGGAAAGAACATCCAATGGAAAAAAGTCTCTTTAACAAATGGTGCTGGAAGAACTGGACAGAGACATGCAGAAGGTTGGAAATAGACCACTTTCTCACACCATTCACAAAAATAAACTCAAAATGGATAAAGGACCTGAATGTGAGACAGGAAACCATCAAAACCTTAGAGGAGAAGGCAGGAAAAGCCTCTCTGACCTCAGTCGTAGCAATCTCTTACTCGGCACATCCCCAAAGGCAAGGGAATTAAAAGCAAAAGTGAATTACTGGGACCTTATGAAGATAAAAAGCTTCTCTGCACAGCAAAGGAAACAACCAACAAAACTAAAAGGCAACCAACGGAATGGGAAAAGAGATTGGCAAATGACATATCGGACAAAAGGCTAGTATCCAAAATCTATAAAGAGCTCACCAAACTCCACACCCGAAAAACAAATAACCCAGTGAAGAATTGGGCAGAAAACATGAATAGACACTTCTCTAAAGAAGACATCCGGATGGCCAACAGGCACATGAAAAGATGTTCAACGTCGCTCCTTATCAGGGAAATACAAATCAAAACCGCACTCAGATATGACGTCACGCCAGTCAGAGGGGCCAAAATGAACAAATCAGGAGACTATAGATGCTGGAGAGGATGTGAAGAAACGGGAACCCTCTTGCACTGTTGGTGGGAATGCAAATTGGTCAGCCGCTCTGGAAAGCAGTGTGGAGGTTCCTCAGAAAATTAAAAATAGACCTACCCTATGACCCAGCAATAGCACTGCTAGGAATTTATCCAAGGGATACAGGAGTACTGATGCATAGGGGCACTTGTACCCCAATGTTTACAGCAGCACTCTCAACAATAGCCAAAATATGGAAAGAGCCTAAATGTCCATCAACTGATGAATGGATAAAGAAATTGTGGTTTATATACACAATGGATACTACATGGCAATGAGAAAAAATGAAATATGGCCTTTTGTAGCAACGTGAATGGAACTGGAGAGTGTGATGCTAAGTGAAATAAGCCATACAGAGAAAGACAGATACCATATGGTTTCACTCTTATGTGGATCCTGAGAAACGTAATAGAAACCCGTGGGGGGGGGGAAGGAAAAAAAAAAAAGAGTTTAGAGTGGAAGAGAGCCAAAGCATAAGAGACTGTTAAAAACTGAGAACAAACTGAGGGTTGATGGGGGGTGGGAGGGAGGGGAGGGTGGGTGATGTGTATTGAGGAGGGAACCTTTTGGGATGAGCACTGGGTGTTGTATGGAAACCAATTAGACAGTAAATTTCATACATTAAAAAAAATAAATAAATAAAAGGAAGAATAAATATTGTTAAAATGTTAATACTACCCAAAGATATGTACACATTCAATGTAATCCCAATCAATATTGCACCAGCATTCTTCTCGAAGCTAGAACAACCAATCCTAAAATTTTATGGACCCACAAAAGACCCTGAATAGCCAAAGTAATTTTGAAGAGGACCAAAGTGGGAGGCATCACAGTCCCAGACTTTAGCCTCTACTACAAACCTGTAATCATCATGACTGCATGGTATTGGCACCAAAATAGACACATAGACCAAAGGAATAAAATAGAAACCCCAGAATTAGACCCACAAAAGGATGGCCAACTCATCTTTGACCAAGCAAGAAAGAATATCCAATGGAAAAAAGACAGTGTCTTTAACAAACGGTGCTGGGAGAACTGCACAGCAACATGCAGAAAGATGAAACTAGACCACTTTCTTACACCATTCACAAGAACAAACTCAAAATGGATAAAAGACCTGAATGTGAGACAGGAAAGCATCAAAACCCTAGAGGAGAAAGCAGGAAAAAACCTCTCTGACCTCAGCCACAGCAATTTTTTACTTGACACATCGCCAAAGGCAAGGGAATTAAAAGCAAAAAGGAACTATTGGGATCTTATGAAGATAAAAAGCTTCTGCACTGCCAAGGAAACAATCAACAAATCTAAAAGGCAACCAACGGAATGGGAAAAGAGATTGGCAAATGACATATCGGACAAAGGGCTAGTATCCAAAATCTATAAAGAGCTCACCAAACTCCACACCCGAAAAACAAATAATCCAATGAAGAAATGGACAGAAAGCATGAATAGACACTTCTCTAAAGAAGACATCCAGATGGCCAACAGGCACGTGAAAAGATGCTCAACGTCGCTCCTCATCAGGGAAATACAAATCAAAACCACACTCAGATATGACGTCACGCCAGTCAGAGTGGCTAAAATGAACAAATCAGGAGACTATAGATGCTGGCGAGGATGTGGAGAAACAGGAACCCCTTGCACTGCTGGGGGGAATGAATCCTGGTGTAGCCGCTCTGGAAAACAGTGTGGAGGCTCCTCAGAAAATTAAAAATAGAATTACGCTATGACCAAGCAATAGCACTGCTAGGAATTTACCCAAGGGATACGGGAGTGCTGATGCATAGGGGCACTTGTACCCCAATGTTTATAGCAGCACTTTCAACAATAGCCAAATTATGGAAAGACCCTAAACGTCCATCAACTGTTGAATGGCTAAAGCAATTGTGGTTTATATACACAATGGAATACTACGTGACAATGAGAAAGGATGAAATATGGCCTTTTGTAGCAACGTGGATGCAACTGGAGAGTGTGATGCTAAGTGAAATAAGTCTTAAAGAGAAAGACTGATACCATATGTTTTCACTCTTATGTGGATCCTGAGAAACTTAACAGAAGACCATGTGGGAGGGGAAGGGGAAAAAAAGTTACAGAGAGGGAATGAGGCAAACCATGTGAGACTCTTAAAAACTGAGAACAAAAAACTGAGGTTTGATGGGGGGTGGCAGGGAGGGGAGAGTGGGTGATGGGTGTTGAGGAGAGCACCTCTTGGGATAAGCACTGGGTGTTGTATGGAAACCAGTTTGACAATAAATTTCATATTAAAAAAGATAATAATAATAAAAAGTTCTCGAGATAGTGTCTCAGCGGATTTTCAGGGATTATGGAAAATCACTACACATCTGGCACCAGGCTTCGTCCTCAACGACCTTGCGCCACTACCAGTGAATGTGGCTGACTTCCGGGGTCTGCTGGGACCAGGTGGCTCCAACAGTCTCTACCAAATGTCCTTGCAGCAGTGGAATTGCTTTTCCCCATGTGGCCCGAGGACCTCCCAGACCCCACTCTGCTCCTGGGGATTCGCCCTTCCCATCGGAGCACCACCAGGTATGGAGCTGCAGAGTTGCAGACTTTGTGCTTCCCTTGTTTACAGTCTTAATGGAATTTAAACCCTCTCCTTTCTCTTTTTTTAGTTTAGTCCCTGTGGCTGTTTCCAATTTTCCACTTTCTCTCCAGCTGCTTTGGGGGAGGGGTGCTTTTCCTGTATTTTACTCCCCACCCCCCGCCCCGTCTCTGTCCTCTCTCCACCCGCAAAACACCTCCCTTCCCAAGGCTTCTCACTCCCCAAGTTCACCTCTCTGTGCCACGTACCTGCTGAATTCTGGGTGCAGGTTGTGCAGATTGTTGTGTTAATCCTCCAGTCAGTTTTCTAGGTGTGTGGGATGGTTCAGTGTTGGTCTGGCTGTATTTCATGGACATGAGACACACAAAAAACTTCCATGCTGTTCTGCCATCTTCTGTCCTAAGAAACTCTTAATTAACCTGAGGTTGAATTTTTTTCTCCCATGCAGTCTTCTAAAACCTGTAAGTTTACATTGAATTCTACACTCCAAGGCAAGTTAATCTTTTTTAGATGGCTTGAATTCCTTCCTTTAAGTTTTTGCATATAAGTGTCTAATGATTCCCGTATCACTTGCTGAAAGCAACATTGTCCTATTGAAATATCATTGGCGCTTTTGCCAAAAGTCAATTGACACTTTATTTGTCAATCTATTTCTAAACTCTCTATGCTGTTCCATTGATCTGAGTAACTATCTTCTTTCATCAGTTTCTTTTATCTTAAGTAGGGTTCATGCTCAGCGTGGAGCCCAGTGTGGGGCTGGAACTCATGAACCTGAGATATGACATGAGCTGAGATCGAGTCAGACACTTAACCCACTGAGCTACCCAGGTGTCCTACAGATATCTTGATTATTGTGCCCTTGTGCTAGTCTTCAAGTATCGTAATTTGTGTTCTCCTACTTTGTTCTTTCTCCAGTTTCCATTGACTTTTTTTTTTAAAAGTTCAGGTAGTGACCATATTTAATTAGAATTAGAATACCCAGTTAAAGGAATCTGGGCTCCTTGCAGAAATAGTTGATTATAAGTCAGAGGTAGGACACATGCAAGGTGAGCCTGGAACATGTGTACTGCTAGAAAAGAGGGGACTACTTAACATAATGTGGGATGGTCAAACGGATCGAGAGACCAGACGAACGAATTCCCAATGGCTAAAGCAACAGCAATTTAAGCAACAAAATAAATAACAAAATAAATAAAGTGCCATTGTACTATAAACCAAAATAAAAAATAAATATCCATCAGCCCATACCAGGATAAAAGAATTGATCAAATAAATACATGGGGGCAATGAGACAAAATTTGCATGCAGAATTCCAAATACAGCTCCAGGTATCATTCTACTCCTGCTTCAAGGAGACGGGTATAACTCCTCGCTCTCTAAGTACGCACTGCACATAATGATTTCCTTCCAAAAACTCATTACAGAATCATATGGAAGGGAAAACAAAGAATAACTTTACAATGGAACACTTGGCAAATAGTACCGGACTGAAGAAAGTTATCATCAACAGTGACAGGCCATATTCATAGCATGCGCTCTTGATATAATAATGTGATAAAAGTGACTCTGGGCCTGTGTGGGCTTCCTCCCCAAATATATGATCCCGGTCTACGCATGAGAAAAATACCAGACCAATCTCAACTGAAGGATATATTTTTTTAAGTACCTAGAAAGTCCTCCTCAAAACTATTCACATCACCAAGAACAAGGAAAATCTGTAACACCCAGGGGGAACTTAAGAACACATGACAGCTAACTGTGCTGTGGTAACACGGATGGGATCCTGGAATAGAAAATCTGAGTAAAGTATGCATGTTAAATCATAGATATATCACTTTTGTTTCTGAATTGTAACAAATATACACTATTAAGATAGCATGTTGATATAAGAGTACAGTGTATTTGGGAACTCTGTACTATCTTTGCATTTTCTTTCTGTACATTTAAAATTGTCCTAAAAATAACCTGTATTTAAAAAAGTAAAATCAGCATGTAGGTGACGACCAAAAAGGAAAAAATCTTACTTGGTTTTGGATTTGAATTGATTTAATCTTAGATCAACTTGGAGATATCACCATTTTGAAGCCTCCCATCTCGGACCATAGATAGTAGAGTTATCAACTTACTTGTCTTAATTTCTCTTATGAGTATTTCATAATTTTCAGCACATAGATGGTACATACATTTTGGCACATATACACTATTAATTTACTGTGATACTGCAACCAAATCAACATGAGTTTGCTCCTTGGTGAGTCACAGAAAGGAACTACACCATGTGAGTTGTCACAAAAAGGAAACTTTATTTGCAGCAAATGAGGAGATCGTGGGGAGTAACTTCCAAAGCCATGACTCCCGAAGCAGCGGTGAATAGGTTCCTTTTTTCATGTGAAAAAATGTTTAATGTTTTTTATTTTTGAAAGAGAGAGAAAGCAGAGTGTAACCAGGGGCGGGAGGGGCAGAGAGCGAGAGGGAGACACAGAACTCGAAGCAGGCTCTAGGCTCCGAGCTGTCAGCAGAGAGCCCTACTAGGAGCTCGAATTCACAATTCATGAGATCATGACCTGAGCCAAAGCGGGACGCTCGGCAGACTGAGCCACCCGGGTGCCCCTCCTTTTTTTTTTTTTTTTTTTTTTTTTTTTTTTTTTTTGAATTAGGATGAAAAAGAGGATCCACCTCGCCATAGATAGAGGAGGACATGACGTGAAACATGCAACTTAAGCAAACAGGTCTCCACGCACACTGTGTGCTGTGTAAGTAAGGCTTGTGATAAGGCTCCTGCTCCTCCCTGGTTCGAGATTTTAGAATTATAATGAGGTAAAGGTATCATCAATCACTCTAGAGGTCACTCCATGGTCCAACTGAGCATGTGTGAGTCAGGATGACACTCAAACTGTCCCCGGGGGATCTGGGCAGGTTGAAGCTTTTGTCAAGAGAATCACTAATGTTTGAGGGATGCTATTGCTTTCCACTTGCCAGACTTAAGAGAGACACTGGCAAGAGGATTTGCTTAAGGAAAAATGTGGGAAAAAGGTGGGGGAGTCTAAGGTGGTAGGCAGTAAAGGTCACATCTTGGGGTCTAGCAGGTGACAATACTAACGTAAATGATATTTTTGTTTATTTCAATTTCCAAAAGCTTATTTTTAGCACATAGACACATTACTGAATTTTAACATACTGTCCTTGATCTGGAAACTTATGTCTTTGCAACTGGAGGTCGTTCCCTTTTGCATTCCAATCTGTATCACTTTTTTATTTCTTGCATATCGAACTGAAATGGACTCCCTTGGGATGGTGAAGAGGTGTGATGAGTCCAGATATCTTTGCTTCTTTACCGGTGTTAAGGGAAAGCACTCAATCTGTCGCTGCTGAGTAGATTACTAACTGGAGGGTTTGTTTCTTTCTAATGTCATTATCATATGGAGGAAAACCTCACTTACTCCTACTTTACTTATTCCTAGTTTACTGAGACCATTTGTCATGAAATGATGGCGACTTTGAGGTGCTTTATCTGCATCTACTAAGGCTATCATGTGGCTTTCCTTCCTCAGCCTATCAATCAAGTAAATCACCCCAATTCATTAATCTTTCACATGTGGAATAAACCCACTCCATCGTGATATATAATCTTCTCAATAAATTGCTCCATGCAATTCGATGTGCAACTATTTGTTAGGAATTTTTGCTTGTTTTGTGCACATGGGCTGTGGATTCTTGGCTATCTGGTTTCACTATCCAAGTAACACTGGCCTCACAGAATAATTTGGAACATTTTCAATTTTCTTCTGTCTCCTGGATCACTTTTTTTTCCCTTTTAAATTTGACTCTTTATTCAGTAAATATTTACAGAATTCACCAGCGAACCCATCTGAGGTTCTCTCTGGAGTGTTTTAACTACAAATTGAATAACTCATTTTAGATATACAACGAGTTCAAGTTTTCAAATTCTTCTTAAGTGTGTTTTGAAAGATCAATTCTTTCAAGAAATCAATGCCTTTCAGGTTTTAGAATTCAATGGCAAAAAATTCTTCATCATGTTCCCTTATAATCATCAGTAAATCCTTCAATGTCTGTAATAATGCTGCTCATTCATGTTTCAATTTGGTCATTTAGGCCTATTCTTGATCGGTCCAGCTGGAGGTTTATCACTGTGGTCGGCCTTTTCAAAACTCACTGCTACATTTATTTTATTATTTCTTTTATTTCCAACTTCACTGATTTCTGCATTTCATTTTATGATTTCCACCTTAATTTGATTTGGGTTTTATTTCTTTTCCTCATTCTACTTTCTCAAGGGAGAAGTTGTGATTGTTGATTGAAAACGTGCTTCCCATGGAAGCATTCTCCCTGTAAACACTGATTGAACTCAGCCTCCACATATTTTGATCTCTTGGTGATTTGCTTTCATCCAGTTCAAACTATGCCAAATTTATCCTTTAAAACAAACAACGGCAGGGACACCTGGGTGGCTCAGTCTGTTGAGCGTCCGACTTTGGCTCAGGTCACGATCTTGCGGTCTGTGAGTTCGAGCCCCGCGTCAGGCTCTCTGCTGACTGCTCAGAGCCTGGAGCCTGTTTCACATTCTGTGTCTCCCTCTCTCTCTGACCCTCCCCCGTTCATGCTCTGTCTCTCTCTGTCTCAAAAATAAATAAACGTTAAAAAAAAACAAATAAAAAAATGGCAAAAACATTTTTTAAAGTTTCTCATGACTTTCTCTGAGGCGAGGAAGAATTTAGTCCAACAAAGTAAACTAAAGAGTTTCAAATGGAGCTTGACCTTGCCACCTCACGTTTAAACTTCTCGCCTCCAAAATCATGAAAAAATAAATGTATGTTGTCCAAAGACACCCAGGTTGTGGTAGTTGTCATGGCAGCCCAAGGGGTCACTACAACACCCTGTAACCAGCACCCAGATTAGTAAACTCCATAATATCAGCACCTGAGAAATGCACCTTGGACATGGTTTCTTTCCAAGCATAACGTTGCACCATGGTAAAGACTAGTCATTTCCCATTACTATTCGTTTTAGGAATAAATCCATGTGGCAGGAAATTTTGTCCCTATTTCTAATAGCATAGGTTAGACTTACCTGGTGTAGAACCTTATAAATAACTGGAACGTTACAGGAGGAGCGATTTTGTGTCTGGGGTTTTTTTGCTCAAACTTACGTTTGTGATATTAATCCATAAAGACACAAACAGACACTTTAAATGAAAGGAAATACCATAAACAAATGCTCAGAGACACAAATAACAGGACATCGTAAATTGAAGTGAATCAAATAAACATTTTTATAATTGGTGAAGATTTTATTGGCAAAATCAAACAGACTGATAACACGTTGCGGTGGTAACCAAGAGAGGAAGCAGGAATTCTTGAATGCTGCTGACTGCAGATAGAGATGTAGAGCATCTATTGTAAATTCAACGTCTATGCAATTTCATGTGGACATATTTTGACATAGAAATGACACTGCTAGACATTTACCCTATGTATACGCTCTATGGCAAGTAATACAGTATTAAGTGCTTTCATTCACACAATTCTAAAATTCTGGGACAAACCTAAACGTCCACTGGAAATAAAACATTTATCAGTGTGACATTTGCAGAAATTTATACAAAGTAATGCAGCTACCTATGTACTGATATGGAACACACGTGTGGTACATTTTCAACAGAAACATAAAGGATCGTTACTGTCGTTTGTAGCCACATAAGATTTTGTTTAGCAGACGGCCTGTGTATACTTGTACTTTACTAGAATACCTCTGGAATACTATATAAACCAGTTACATGTGTACCTTTGAGGTGGCAACTAGGTGAATACAGCACAAGATGGGTTGAGAAGATGTGTTCATCGTTTAGGACCTCTTACACTGTGAACATTGCAAATGTATTCACTACCTATTTAAATCAAGATCATTTAGTTATATTCTAAATGTAAAGTCTTACACTGAAACTTTTTTCACATTCTCTGGTGGAATGATTCTTGAAATTTCAAAAAAAAAAAAAAGGTTCATTTTTGGATGGATGATTTTACTATTTCTAAAACTTACTCTTTTATCCATGCTGAAGGATATTTGAAAGATTATAATCCTTCATACGCCATGCATAGTTGACTAATTTGAGAGAATACCCTGTATTTTTCCTTACAGCTGTTAAAGAATGAAAATAGTGAACACTTGATCACAGCACTTTAATTATCAGGGCCAGAGAACTCCTTTTCACAAATGTAACGGAAACGGTTACTACAGTCAACAGTATAAATTGTTGATGGTCTCATGTGTCCACATTTCACAGGAGATAAGCTCTGTTGGAAATTCCTGCACCAGAAAATTAATTCATTTCAGAAAGACATTTCTCAGGCAAAATTTATCACAAATTGAAAACATATGTGCACTTATTTCAATGGCCTTACAAATGTTGAGAGGGTCATATAGCGTTAAGATTAGGAAGCGTAATTGTATCTAAACCTAATTAAATGTTACCAATGGACCATTGGAACTAGTGAAGAAGTACAAAGGGTAGTATAGACTGGAAGGTCTAGGGAGTTATAGATATACACTTGAAATATGCTCCTAAGACTCCTGACACGTCTGGGAAGTGATCAAATAATGTTCGGGAAGTGATACACTGAAATTACATATAAACATATCTCCAAGTGCTTATAATTCAGACTGATGTGCCCAGAGCAAGCAATTCCACTGCTAGCCTCACTTTGAGGAAAAAGGGTGCTGATTTGCCTTTAAGATAGTGTGCACTTTTTCTCCACTGAGCCTAATGTCTTCGACACCAAACGAAGCATTAGACTTCGGTGAAATTGGGCAATGAGAAGGAGGTACCTGGATTTTAAATGTGAAGGCTGGGCTACACTGTCCAGAAAAAAAATGTTTCTTAGTTTTAATTTTCACCCAAATCCTCAGGAATCTGATGGGAAGTAACCATTTCAAGAAATAAAATGGAGGTGTCCCCAAATTTTTATAGTCAGCTGTTATTTCAGTAGAACTTCTTTGCAGGGGGTTCCATTGCCTTCCCTGACGCGTTATGGGTTTATTTCTGTCTCTTGAAACACTTTTCCGGGTGATGTTTTCTGGTTATCCTCTTGTCCACTTAACATGACCTTCCACATGAGGGTGTCCGAGGGCTCAGCCCTTAGATTCCCGAGAATCATCCCAGCCTCGCACTTGTCACACTGTCTATCCACTGCTGCAGACATTTGCATCCCAGGCACAAACCTCTCACCTGATCGGCATGATCATCTATCACAAGTCCCATGCGACACCCCCGTACATACCTAAATGCTTTAACAGTTTTACTACCAATGTATCTAAAACTGAATTCCAAATATGCCCTATTAACGTTAATGGAAACGTCATTCTTACCACTCCTGGACCAAAAACCTGACACCATCCCTGACTTGTCCGTCTCACACACATGTTTGGAACAAGTGTAGAATCTGGCCACTTAGCCATCTCAGCTCAACAGACTGTCCAGAGTGCGTCTCCAAAGCAGGAGCCAGACTTTGTCCCTCCTCCGCTTAAAGCCTCTATGAGAAGGCTATATGAGAAGTCATATCTTCTCATGACCCTCATGAGCCAATCCAAGGTCTTACATTTTTCTGATCCCCACATGCTCTCACCGTCGTTCCCTCTCTGACTTACTTTTCTCCCACCTCGTTCCCCTTGCTCCAGTCCCAGGCCCTCTTGCTATTTCCTCAGGGATGCTAAGGACACTCCTACTGCTGGGATGCATTTGTATCAGCTAATCCACATGCCCTGCTCACTCAACATGCTGTACGAACTTCATTTCTCATGGAGTCTGTCCTGACCACTCCACTGAAAGCAGTGAAACCTCTCCCTCTTACCTTCATACACAAAAGACACTTTGCACTGTAGAAAAAGGAAAGATTTCACATCACTCCATAGCATATATCACCCCCTAATGAGCCATGTAATTCACTTGGCACGTTGAGATTGTCATCGCTCATCACCAAGAGCTCCATCAAGCCTGCATTGGAATGTACTATCCACAACGGCAGAAGACTGTAGCGTGTTTCATTCACCACTATAGCTTCAGTGACTAGAAGGATGCCTGGCACATTGTGGGCCATCAATAAACAGCATGTTAAATACCCCATGTTTCCCATAATATCCGCCAGTTATCTGGATTTATTTACAACGGATCACTTTTCTTCATTTTCTAAACTACTTTCGTAACATCAAATGACAAATACATGTGATTTATTAATGAAACAAGGCTAGCAGTAATTCTTGCGGAATTGTGCTAAATAATAGCATGAAAGATATTAAATACCACATTAGAGTTGCAAGATTACTAAATGACTCCTTTGGAAAAAGCTCTTTTGTTGTTTTTCTCGAATGATACCAAGCAAACAGGTACAAATTTCATGTACAGAGGAGGCTGGCTGTAACCACTTTCCTCTCCTCATTACCTTTTACCATTTCCTGCAACCATATCTGTGGACATGCTTGTATCATAGGACATACAAGATACAAAAGCAAAATGCCATTTCACTAGGTTTGGCAGGACTTTCCATTAAAGAACATGGAATAGATCATGCTCTTTGGGTCTAGTGAGGTCTCAGATTTGCATTCGGTTGCCAACCTAAGAAGCGAGATCAAATGGAATGAACAATATTCCTTAAGTCCCCAAGGATCTTTTCCTCTTCACCAATAACCTACCACTCCGTTACTGAGCAGTAAAGGGAGAAAGGCCATGAAATGAAAAATTACAGCTTCTGAGATAGGGGTGAGCCATCCAGCCATTGCCAGGGATACCTGCTTTCTTGAACCCTACTTAATCCAATCCAATGATTGTGTTTTTTGATTGAATAAGGACCTGTGAGAAAATTGGAATTATTAGTATTATTCACAGCATCAGTGAAAACATCTTACCCACAGAGGACTCATCAATAAAATACTGGGCACTTTTATCTTCAAACACTTTTATGATAAATGGAAGTGGCAGGCTCATTTCTCCATGGGGTAGAGAAGACACAGGAGTCGAAATGCTTCAATGAAGGAATCACTCAAGTCTCTGTGACTGGATCCAAGATATCAGCAAAGGGGCAGGATGGACTTAGAAATAAACAAATCTTCCCATACGATAAAGTAGATAGATAAATATGATGGCAAAGTCAGGAAATTTCCTCATCCTAAGACACCTTAAAGCATGTGAAAAGACAGGGCGCCTGGGTGGCTCAGTCGGTTAAGGGTCCGACTTCAGCTCAGGTCACGATCTGGCGCTCCGTGAGTTCGAGCCCCGCGTCGGGCTCTGGGCTGATGGCTCCGAGCCTGGAGCCTGCTTCCGATTGTGTGTCTCCCTCTCTCTCTGCTGCTCCCTTGTTCATGCTCTGTCTCTCTCTGTCTCAAAAATAAATAAACGTTAAAAAAATTAAGAAAAAAAAAGCATGTGAAAAGACAAGCCTTGTCTGGAGATATATGCAATAATTTACAGAACAAAAATACGTATTTTTAGAAATAAACAAGGGAAAAGATTACACAATAAGAAAAAAAGGCACAACAAACGAGAACATATTTCAAATAAATGGGGAGTATAGCCAAGAAATAAAGATGCCAAGCTCACTAGAGATCATGAAAATTCAAATCAAAGCCACCAGGGTATATTTTACTAGTATTGAATTGGCAGAAATTAAAAATAACAGCACCAAGTTTGTGGGATGGTTGATATCAAATCCATCTTTCAAAATATTGCTAAAATCATTTTGAAATGTAATTTTAAAATATCTCATGAAAATGGACCTTTAGGAACCCTGTCCCCAATGATTTCACTCCTACGATGATTTGTGATCAAGAGAAGTGAGGACACACAAGAGAGTTTTGCACTGAGACACGTCTAAGAATGATTCATGAAGGACTATTCCTAACCACAAAAGGTGGAAACAACCCAAACTTCCATCTTCTAGAGATTCTTAGCCACGCTGGGGAATATTATACAGCAGTGAAAATGAAGAGACTATAGCTACAAGCGGTCAAACTCTGTATCCCATTAATTTGCTCTACACACCTAAGGAAATAAAACTGCCGTGAGAATTTTCCTTCTGTATGCAGTGGCTATCATACAGTCTGTGTTAACAGTGTGGGCACTGAATAATGCATGCAGGGTCTAAAATATCTCTACCATAAAAATTCTGTAAGTTCTTTGTAATCACTATTCCAATTGGCATATTGAATGGAAAGTAACAAGTTAATATCCTTTGCTATAAGCAATGTAATTGAATCTCTCTCAGCCTCTCTCTCTCTCTCTAACACAAAGGCATCCAAAAACACACACATGCATCAATATCTCTTCACAGTAATTACATTGTATCAGAAAAATTTGAGGAGTGTATAGTTAGTGCCTAAGGAAAACGAATGGGAATTATAGAATTGCGACCAAATAGATGTTATCATTTCTAAGTCTCCAAATCAACACTGATGTTAAATGTCCCTTGATTCTTTCACTCACATAATTTTGCTAGATGCTAGGGGTATGCATAGGTATCAAAGCCAATTTCAGATTTCAGTACCAATGGACTTAAGCCCCTGCTGTCATTACACTCCTGGGTTGGTAAAGCAGCAAAACATGGGAAATCCTAAACCATCAGTGTAAGAGTAATGCTTTTCTGTAGCAAAGCTAATCTCCAGTTCAGAGAGTGTATCAACAGCCCAGTTCAGATACTGACAGCCAAGTTCTCATCAAATGAGGTGCTAGACTATGAAACTCAGATTTTGCTCTAAACAATGGCAAAAGTCTCAGGGAACGTCAAAGGCTCTAGATAGTTCCTGGAAACACAGGGATAACAAGTATAAGAAGCTTCATTGAAACTCTGAGGTCCATAAACTTCAATGGCAGGACTGAAACTGAAGAACACTGAATTGGAAATGACAGGGGAAATACGGATTAAAAATAAACTTAATGTGTGAAAGAAGAAAACTCCAACCATTTGGAAGTTGATTGATAACAGCTGAGGTTGAAAATAATCGAGGTACTTATTAGGTCCTGGATTTTTAGGTCCTGGATTATTAGGTCCTGGATTATTGGTCCTTGATTTTTAAAATTTGCTTGAACCAATGTGCTAATGTGTACTTCATTTGTTTCTCATACTTATGAGTGAATCATTCATATTCATATCAGTATTTTAATAAGAATTTTATAAACAAGAAACACAGGGCTCTTTTTGTTTGTTTCTTTGGTTTTTTTTTTTTTAGATAAACTTTACATGCAACGTGGGGTTGAACTCACAGATCAAGAGGCACATGGCCCACCAACTAGGCCAACCACATGCCCCTGAGTATTGGCCTGGTTTGGGTTTTATTTTGTTTTCCTTTTTGAAAACATAGGGCTTTTAACTCATCCTTCACAAGACACTAATAGAAATATCACTGCTAGAACTAGATCGTGTAACTAGAACTCAGTGCCTACATGGACTATTTATGGAATCATTAGAAGGAACCCCACAGAATCCATTCTACTGACTTCATATTGCCAAACATTAAAAGTAATGGCAAATGTGATCTACATTTTCTCTTCTAGAAAAGAGATGCTCTCTCTGTCATTCTGGATTATAAGCAAAAGGAAAAAAATCATTTCCAAAGAATCATTCCAGGGTGCCTGGGTGACTCCATCGGTTGAGTGTCTGATTTTGGCTCAGGTCATGATCACACGGTATGTGAGTTTGAGCCCCACGTCGGACTCTGTGCTGACAGGTAAGAGCCTGGAGCCTGCTTCACATTCTGTCTTCCTCTCTCTCTGCCCCAATCCCACTCGCACTCTGTCTCTGTCTCTTACAAAGTGAATAAATGTTAAAAAAAATAAGTAAATAAAAAGAAGCATTCTAGCTACATTCAACCTCTTCATTTTTCAACCTCTTTTCCCATGGCCATGAAGGGAGAGACTCATCTTTCCTTTGAAGTTGAATCCCTCCCATATACTGATGAAGGAACAATAGAACTCAGTACAATGAGAAATTATCTCTTTAGAGTGCTCATACCCTTGAAGCCGTTGTTCTTTTGCCCTGTATTAGCCCTGAGAAGGTAATGCTGAGCCGTCTGAAGCATACTAAGTGTTAAGATGCAATATATACAATACTAAAGACTGAAAATCATTCCATGGCATGCCCAGAAGAGCAGTTCTTCTTGATTTAAAACAATGGTTCTTCTTGGTCACTGTTACACCTATGTCTCTTCCACAGAGAAATCTGCGCCAGTTAACAAAGTGCTTCAAAGCAACATGCCAAATAATACCGGAGGAAGTCGAAATAATTGTCTGAACCCCAGACATGCTTTGCATACTCATAGCATTTACATCAGGTTTAGGAAAGTAGACATACTTGCTCCTCTTTAGTATCAATCTTCAGGAGACTGGACTGCAGATCTTGGCATGACACCATGCTCCTCTCCCAAGTTTTCTCCTCTTTTGAAAAGTGGTAACAGCTTTTTCCACAGCAGTACCAGTTTCCTTGAAATGTGTCATCGTCTTCATTCCATGCTCATGGATTGGAAAACAAACATTGTTAAAATCCTGACACTACCCAAAGCAATCTACACATTTGATGCAATTTCTATCAAAATAACACCAGCGTTCTTCACAGAGCTAGAACAAACCCAAAATTTGTACGGAACCACAAAAGACACTGAGTAGCCAAAGGAATGTTAAAAAAGAAAACCAAAGCTGGACACATCACAATCCTGGATCAAGCTGTTCTACAAAGCTGTTTTCACCAAAACAGTATGGTACTGGCACAAAAGTAGACACATAGATCAACGAACAGAACGGAGAACCCAGAAATGGACCCACAAATGTACAGCCAGCTAATCTTTGACCAAGCAGGAAACAATATCCAAAGGAAAGAAGACAGTCTCTTCAGCAAATGGTGTTGGGAAAACGGGACAGCAACATGTAGAAGAATGAACCTGGACCACATTCTTATGCCATACACAAAAACAACTCAAAATGGATGACAGATCTAAATGTCAAAACCATCTAAATCCTAGAGTAGAAAACAGGCAACAATCTCTTTGACCTCACTCACAGGAACTTCTTACTTAAATGAAGACATGTCTTCAGGGGCAAGAGAAACAAAAGCAAAAACGAACTATTGGGACCTCATCAAGATAAAAACCTTCTGCACCGCGAAGGAAACAATCAGCAAAACTAAAAGGTAACCGACAGAATGGAAGAAAATATTTGCAAATGACATATCCGATAAAGGATTAGTATCCAAAATCTATAAAGAGCTTATGGAACTCAACACTCAAAAGGCAAATAATCCAATGAAGAAAGAGACAAAAGACATGAACAGACACTTTTCCAAAGGAGACATCCACATGGCCTACAGACACATGAAAAGATGCTCCACATCACTCATCATCAGGGAAATACAAATCAAAACCACAATGAGATACCACCTCACACCTGTCAGAATGGCTAAAATGAACAATTTGGGCAAGAACAGATGTTGGCAAGGATGTGGATAAAGGGGAACATTTTTGCACTGCTGGTGGGAATGCAAGCAGGTGCAGTCACTCTGGAAAACATCATGGCTGTTTCTTAAAAAATGAAACATAGAGCTACCCTATAATTAGAAACAATAATGGCACTACTAGGTATTTGCCCAAAGGACACACAAATGCTAATATGAAGTGTCACATGCACCCCAATGTTTTGCACCAGTTTCAATAATAGCTAAATCATGGAAAGAGCCCAAATGGCCATCACCGATGAATGGGTAAAGACGGTATATTCTACAATGGAATATCACTCAGCCATCAGAAGGAATGAAGTCTTGCATTTGTAACAATGTGGGTGCAAGTAGAGTGTATCGTGGTAAGCAAAATCAGTCAGAGAAAGAGAAATATAAGATTTCACTCATATGTGGAATTTAAGAAACAAATTAGATAAACATAGGGGAAGATAAGGAAAAACAAGCTAAAAACATAAAGGGAGGAAAACCGTAAGAAGCAAACCAGAAGAAACTCTTCAATACAGAGAAAAAACTGAGGGTTGCTGGAGGGCTGTTGGCTGAGAGGAGGGCCAAATGGGTGATGGGCATTAAGGGGGACACCTGTGGGGATGAGCACTAGGTGTTGTATATAAGTGACGATTTCCTAAATTCTACTCCTGAATGAATTACCAGACTACATATATGTTAACCAGCTGGGATTTAATAATTTCTTTTGAAAAAGTAATGTGTCATGATCTTTATCTTGAAAACAAAGCCACATGATCCTCAACCACAAGACCACTTAGAGACTTATGCTTTCTTTATGTATACATATATATATATACATACATATATATATATACACATATATACATACGTGTATGCATACATCTTGCTTACATCAGACTGAATGACTGAAAAATAGGTGGTTTTCCTGTATCCCAAACGTCTCATGTTGAGAATAGCTTTGGGGTCAAATTGTGGAGCCAGAGACTGATAGACGTCAGACCATTGTTAAAATGACACTGAGAAATCCTGACTTCCCAAGTACAGATACACTGCTCCAATAGGAAGCAGTTCTCCCTTCGGGAGAAATTCACCTAAGTGAATATAAGAGGGTGGTATTAATTCCAAGAGATCTAGACTGGAGAAAATTCATCCACAAGCAGAAAATACTCAATCAAATCAACATGACTTTGTGAAAGTCAAGAATTCAATTAGCTAGAAGAAAGAAAATGGATTTAATTTTAAAAAGTGAGAAAAATTAAAGGACTTGACAAATTCAATGTGAAGTTTTAAAATGATACATTAAAATTGAACAGAATGAGATAATCCCATGGAGGAAAAAAACTGTAAACTATCAGTATAATCATTCAGTACATACCTGTAGTGGGTAGTAAAATTAAGTGATCTTCAACTTCTGCTAAGGAAGCATTCTTGTCTTCTGGTTCTTTCATATCTTGCCTGATTTCTCCAGAACACCTGTGAAAAACTTCAATTCATTTTATAAAACTAAGGTCTTGAATGCTTGTAATAGATCATTTTATTATAATCACTTACTCTACTTCTAAATGGCACAGTGAGTGGCGCTGACTAAATGAAAGTACGATCAGAGACACTGCCAGGTTACAATATGTTGAAGTGCCAGAACATAAAACAGATTTTTAAATAAAATGATAACTTGCTATACATTATTTTGGAAGTACGTGAGACAGGAATCAACTTCTATAAAACAGAAATGTAAACAGGAAGTGAAATATACTTTTAGTTTCTACGCCACTTACTCTTCAAATAATGATTACACAGTTGGTGAAATGAAGTAGCCAGTATTTTATTTAGCATGTAGTATTTGCACAGGAAGCTAAACACCAGGGATTTGACTCTCCTCTAGTACAAGCTTATAATTAATACACTGAATATACATAGAGGAAGAGCACACATGGCGACTTCTAACATGCAAAAAGTAAGTGAAAAATCTCTGAGCAAATTGGCAGTATCTTCTCCAAACTCACACATAAAAAAGTGTAAAATCACGCAGTGTATGGCTCTTTAAGTGTACAAAGACGGAAAGAAAGGTCCCTTAAGGATTTGTTACGCAGCTAGGAATCGTCATTTCCAGCTCTCTACCACCCATCACTGAACCAAATGCAACGTCTACTTGTAAAACTCCAACATCAATTGCACAGTCTCCTGATGTACTCCGTGGCAATAAATATAACTACTGCTTCAACTCAGTCATCCATTCCAGTGTTCATATACTGGATCTGAATTGAAAAGACACCTTAAAGGGCCCCTGGATGGCTCAGTTGGTTAAGCGTCTGACCTGGGCTCAAGTCATGATCTCACAGTTCATGAGTTGGGCCCCGCATCTGGCTCACTGTTATCGGCACAGAGGCCACTTCGGATCCTCTGTCCCACTCTCCCTGGGTCCACCCCCCACCCCTCCTGTGCTCTCTCTATCTCTTTCTCTCAACCATAAATAAAAACCATTTAAAAAAAAAAACACCCACATTAAGACCTCCTGTACCTAAATACTACCATTTCTTGGCACCAATCAATTCCCTTCTCCTTTCCTTTTTGTCCATCCAAGGACACGTAGTACAGAACCAATTTTGGCAGGACCTCCAAGAAGCTTGCAGCATAGTCTTTATGCACATCGAAAAATAGCCAGCTTCACTGGGGCTCTTGGCTAACACTCCATTGAGCAAGCCACTCTTGATCTCAGGGTCGTGAGGTCAGGCCCAAGTTGGGTGGGGAGCCTCCTTGAAAAATTAAAAAAAAATTTTTTTTTAATGTATAAAATAGCCAATTTTGGAGCACATTTGTCATTCACCATCTCATCTCCCCTCAAGGTTCTGAAACTCAAGTGACAAAAAAAGATCACAAAATTGTACACATACAAACTAATGCTGACCAACGCTTAGATTTTCTTCACCATTTCACCTCTCAATATAACACACTATCGTTCTTAAAGCACACTCTTTTCTCAATTCAACAGCTATTTCAAGTATTTATACTTTGTCTAAATTATCTGGTGCACCTCCTTGCCCCTTCCTCTCAGAACATGGCCTCATCTGCTCCTTTGCATGGAAACAGTCACCAGCAAGGATACCTTCTCCTCACCTTCCTGCACCTCCTCCTATAGATAACACAGGTATCTCTCACTCTACCCCAGAAAAAAATGAGCTTTGCATTGAACAAGCGTGAAACTCTCACCCCTGCTCTGGATTTCATCCCGTATCGAATCTTTGGTGATCTTGATCTCCTACTGTCAATTTCTCTCTTGAACCCTCCACAGTTTCCTTCTCATGGTTCCCTTCTCTTGCATATGATCAAGTCAGCTTTCCCACAAAGTTCCTGTCCTCCTTTTTCATATTTTTTTGTAACAGAGTTCTTTTCTTTACTCTCAGATTGGGTGCTAACATAAGATTGTTCACATTCCTTCATTCATGAGACACTTACCACATTGCTCGCAGAACTGGTTTTTCTTCCTTAGTTAGCAAGTTGTTAGCTACCCCAAATTGTAGCCAGGACCTTAAGCATTACATTTATTTACTTTGCTAGTCATTTCATCTCATCTCCCTACTTCTCTCACATGCTGTAACTAATGCACATTCAATTACTCCCTTCATACATTTTATATATAGTGTTATTGCCTCTTTGTGGATTTCCTGAAATATTACTATTTATTGTATTTGTTTTGCACTGTTGCATCTTATAAAAATGTATCGTGACATGCACAAACTTTTGTGCTCTTGCTTTGTTTTTCCATTTCATATGCTCTTGCTAAATTTCATGCATATTGTTGAATACCATTGTCATTGTCTTGACTGTCACATACATTCCATTGGCAAATCAATTGCAGAGATCTCATTTACTCTCCCATTAATGATCTTTTGAGTAGTTGTGATATGTTCCACATTGTGAATAGCACTGCTACGAACTGTCCTGTAGAAGTTCATTTCTGTGTATGTGCAAGTATATCTGTTGGATATATACTTAGGGTGAGAATTACTGAATCGTGTCGAGCTGTAGAAGACAGTACCAAACTCGCTAAGTGTTTCTATCAGGTAATACTGCCTTTAACAACGCTCGAGATCATATACATCCACATATTTTCAAGGCTTGGTAAATGTTTCGCTTATCCATAATTAAAATAAATGCTTTTCTGTATTCACTGATCTCGGAATTCACTGATCTGTATTCACTGTATTCTCTGTATCTGCTTCCTAATGTGTGAAAGAGTTTTAGCCATTACAGTCAGGCTTTGACCATACCCACTATCCCACTGGAGCTACTCTAGAAAATATCATTTCGGTCTCTCTCTTGCCAAATTTAATAAGCATATCTCTAGCCATTATAATACCTGATCCTCCTGTACAATTTGGAACTCTGGACTACCTTTGCCTTCTCCCCATGATACCATAATGTTTTGGACTCCCACCTACTTGTTTAACCAAGCATCATGGTTTTTCACTGTTTTTACTCATCTTTTACCTCCAGCTAAATGTTGATTTATCCTAAGAATCCTTCGCCTCACCCTTGTTCTTCTAGCCTGATCTACTCTCCCTGGTTTCACAAGGCAGAGCTTGGTCCAGCTTCTGCTTTCCTCTATGATATCTTCCAGTATCTTTCATCCAGGCATCTTCCTTGATCTCCAGACTTTTAATACCACCGTGTACGTGCTGATGGTCTGTGTCTGCTGTTAAAACCCACTCTAACAGACAAGACCAATCTCATTCTTTCTGGTCATCTCCACTGATATGTCCAAGCACCTCACTCCTTACTGTTATTAGCACACCTACGCAAACACCAAACCGTACTTAGTGTTCTTCTTGTGTTCTCTGTAATATTTATTGGAATACATTCACCAAGGTGTGTAAGCCTCATGTCAAATGGTATCACTGATTCAAATGTCTCCCTCACGCACTCATATTCTAGCAATTCTTATTGAAGATTTCTCATAAATGGTGCCTACCCTTCATTTCTTCTTCATAACACTAATTCAGTCATTCTAACTAACCCTGATTCCTGAAACATCCTGTTATCTTCTCCTTCCACCCACTTGCTGGATGTTGAGATTGACCTTTCCCAAATCCCTATCGCCTCATGGGACAGGAGTCATGTTTTTCCCTCACATAAAACCTTTCGGTGGTTTCTTTTGTTTTTAGAACAAATCTAAAATTTCTTAAGATATTAAAATTATCAAAACGTGCATACCTAGGCAAACCTATTTATAGCTACTTCTTAATTCTCCTAAAGCATCCAGTTCTTTGGTTCTTGTTTTCTATGCCTGGATAAGTAGTCTCTCTACCCCAAGCTTCCTGATTAAGTCCTACCTATCCTTTACATCATATCAATTATTATCTCCTGGAGGAAAGTTTTCTGGCCCTCAGCATGAAGTATTCTATTCAGCTGATATCTTGAAGCCTTTACCCCAGCACTAATAATATTTTATTTTAAAAACTGTTTACAGGGCACCTGGGAGGCTGTCAGCCGAGTGTCTGACTTCGGCTCAGGTCTTGATCTTAGGGTTCATGATTTCCAGCTGCTCATCAGGTTCCCTGCTGTCAGCACAGAGCCCACTTAGGATCTTCTGCCTTCCTCTCTTTCTGCCCCCGACCCCAGCTCATGCTCTCTCTCTCTCTCTCTTTCTCTCTCAAACATAACTAAGACATTAAAAATACATAGGAGCGCCTGGGTGGCTCAATCAGTTAAGCATCTGACTTCTGCTCAGGTCGTGATCTCGCAGTTGATGAGTTTGAGCTCAGCACCAGGCTCTGCATCTGTGGTGAGGAGACTACTTGGAATTCTCTCTCTCTCCCTCTCTCTCTCTCCCCCCCTTCCATTTGCATACCCTCTGTCTCTCTCTCAAAAGTAAACAAACAAACAAACCTCATCTTGAAAAAAGAATAACTTTCATTTTGAAAAAAATCCCCTTTATACTGAGCTCATTAAGTGCTGACTGTTTAAAATTCCTGTATCTTTAGTATCTATTATACATACTCCCTGACCCAGAGAAGATACTCAAAATTGTTGTGGAATAAATGAACCGAAGGATTAAAAATTCAGGAAGAAGATATTAAAAACAAGTGTTTTCTATACATTTTTAACAATCGATGTGAAAAATATAAAAATGATATAAAAATAGATCAACCTTATATTCCTCTGTGATTTAATCAGTATTGCAGTATGATAAGGAGTGTACTACTCAAGGAAGATTTTTCCAATTCTCTGGTCATATGGAAAACTTCCTCCTTCACAAAATATAAAGATGAATATATATGTAAACCTCACTGTACATTTCAGGAAAATTTTGTGCCATTACAGCCATGACATACACTATTTCGTGTGGTGTAAAAGCTAAGTGATGGCAAAATAGCAAAATCATTGTCATCAACATTATAAACACCATCGTGATTACTAACATTTCTATAGGACTCTATAGTTTACAAAGGCTCAGCAGAAATTCAGTTATGGTATCTCATTTTTCACGCTGCTCCTTGTTCTCATAAAAAAAAAAATGTGTGTGTGCCCGATACTCACGCATATATCTTAAGCCTGTGCTTGCCAGCAGGAGGAAAACACATGTAACTCCCAGGGTTAATGCAACCTTACGCCGTGGAAATTCTGTACAGATTCAGAAAGCAAAATATATAGTAAGCATTGAGCTTAGGAAAGCCCTCAGAGTTGGAACAAAATGGAATTCATTCTGGAATTGGAAATGAATATCCCTTTTTACTGTGATTACAAATATCCTTGAATTTTACATTTACATATACCCCTTGATCTATGAAGAACCGGACAAATAACGTCAAATATACAGAAACCCAATTATCATGATTTCATTTCTTCTTACTTGAAATCATATTTTCACAAAATAAGAAAGCAAACAAAAAACTTTACCTCTCCTTTCATCCTTTGAATATCTTTCGTCCATCTGTCTCCTTGAATAGGGTGATATCGGAGTCGTGCACATCGCTCTCTACTCGCTCATTTTTGAGGACAGTAGGCAAAGAACACAGTTCGAATCCTGTGCAATGTGGCCTGAGGCATTAAAATGGCAATATTTCTCATTACGTAACAGGGACAGCTAAATGAATAAGCATGATCATCTGAAATAAACAGGTTAAAGCAAGTATCTGGGGATATTAGGGAAATTTTTTTTCATCTTTATAATGCCTTACAACAGAGATTCTACACAATTAAATAATGGTCCACGACCATTTATGGGCTTGTTATGTTAAGCATTCACTTCTTTCAAAATCATTGAATTCATGGCCAAAATTTAATAATTGATATATACCATACTCACCTAAACCTCTAGGCTTATATCATCTTTTGAAAATTACGTTTGATCACTTAGTGCATGTGTTATGCCCAAATGGCAATTATATTGACACCAAATAGACTAAGCCCTTCTTACTAAGGACACACACACACCATTTTGACCAACACTGCGCCTGCTACATTGCTTATGTCAGACCCCGCTCATTCATTCATATTATCCCTTGAACTTTAGAGTCAGTGGATCATGACTCCTTTTTAAAGTATGAGGAAAATATGAAACTCATGAGGTTCAAGGAAGGGAGTTTAGGAAGTAACATTAAATGAGGGTGGTGATTGGTTTCTTTTCTGTTTGTGGATGAGGAAAACTGAGCCTTAAGGAATATATATAGTATTCCCAATGTCAGACTGTAAATGATACACTTTAGTTAAAATAAACATATATTATAAATATATATAAATAAACATGCATAAATATGTTAAATGATAGTCTAGTTCAAGTAAATATATGTCAAAATATTAAGTTATATTTTAATGGGAAATATAAATATATACTTAGTTCAAGTATATATGTCATAAAAATAGCTTATTCATATTTATCCAAAAATATGATCCTTCACCTACACTTGGTTTATAGAAATAATATTTTCACAAAAAATACATAATAATCTCTCTCCCCTAGAAATAAAATACACAGTGATTAAAGAGGAGAAAATATTTTCCCTAAAAGAATAGTTTTGGTAAGTGTAGAAAGAATCAGATAACTGGTTTTCCTCAATAGATATGGATTTTGGATTTTTAAAAGATCTTAATATTTCACCATTTAATTACATTATACTGTTGGGAAACTTGAACAATCATCAAATAATGATAAAATGTATATACACAGTGTCATTTTTTTTTTCAATAAATATTCTCTCTACAAAAGTGCCAAATTATAAATCTTGTCTTAAGGTCGTGTATTCCTAGCTAACTGGTTTTTGTTTAGTGGTATTGGAATTGAACAAAACAATAAGAAACAAAATAATAAGAAACTAAACTTGGAAATATAAAGCTGGATTTATTTTGCTAGAAAAATACTCCTATTGTCAAAGATTCCAACTTTTGTATTACACTTAACTGAAAGAAGAGAGAATTTAACCTTTGGATAGTTCACTGCTAACCAGTTAGGTAGCACCCATAGAGATAAGAGGGGAAAAAATCACAGATTTATACCGTCTGAAAAAGAATCACATACTCCTTAAAACACGTCAGGATTAAAAAAATCATATTCTGCATCAGAAATATTCTGATCCACTCCTTTCCTCATTTGCAGAATAAAGTTAACGTTCGATATGGATTAACACAGATCCAGGAGTCAGTTCTTGGGGCAACAGTCCAAAGCCCTCCCAATTTTGTCCACAGCTTTCCCATAGCAAATGCTACTTTATCCCTCTCTGCTGGACAATGTGACAGCACAGGCACGGGTCACCCAACCTCACTGGCTGCAATACCTCATCGTACCTGGGATTTCACAGCAGGAAAAGAGCTTGGTCAGGATCACAGCTACGATGATGTGCTGGCTCTGCGGGCTTTTCGCCTCTGCCCTGACTCCACAAGGTACTAGTTGACGTGCTTGACTGACTCTCAGAGAGACCGTGTCAGGAGAAAGATAGCCGATGGCCATGTGACATTAGATACTCCCCCGCATGGTTTCCACTGGCCTCAGGGTCTCCTTTCTCCTGCACTCTGTGTCAGACAGGAGTCCTAGAGACCTCAAATGCTGAAGTTTGCAGACATTCTGTGGATCGGTACAAACCTGAGCTTCAGCAGTTACCTTGAAGCATAAAAAAACAAAAAGGCATTCTCAAAATCTCATGAGGTTAGGAAATGCTTAACAATAAATGTAAAAATTTATCAAAATAAAAAGGGAAATATCCACATTCAACCTGACATGATTCTTACTTTTTCTTTTTATAGAATGAAGTTAAGTTACCAATAGCTTTATTTTTACTATTTATATGTATAAATATTATAAAATGTGTACAAATTTTGGACTATTTTTAACAAACATCCTGAGGATAGCCATATTGCTTAGGATATGACAGAAAATCTAAATACATAAAAATTGAGAAAAATGATTTGAATAATAGCACATTCCTACTTACTTCTTGTGTCCTCTTTAACTGCCTGAAGAAACAGAGCCTTTACATAATAAAAATTAGGACAGAAAGAAAGAGACATGTTTAAACACTTAAATAGGTTTGACTGTGCTCCTTTTAAAGCATTAAAGTCAAATTCATCTATTCAACCTCTTGTAGCAAAAACTATCAAAGCATTTTTAAGACTATATTATGTGTTTAATTCAATGAGCAGCTCTATGCCCTATTTACCCCTACAAGTAAATGCTAGGAAGGAACAAAAACAGTTGTGTTTTTTTTTTTTCATATCAACCACATTGATCTGTCCATCTGAAGGGCCCCAATGATGAGATGCTTCAAAACTCTTCTTAGAAATGTGCAGTAATAACAACAAATCCACCTCGATGCCAGCCACACCAGGGGAAGTCTTTTCAAAAGCACTTTCTCCTGGTTGGAGCTCCCTTTTCCATGACTCCCAAAGCACAACTGTCTCATCCTCTTCTAAATACTGGTGGGAACACATGTGAAGTCTCTAGCTTTCTTTTTTCTGGTTTGCCTTTGGCTCACGCTGTTTCTTTTTAAGATCTAGCTCATTGCTTTCAGGAAGTAAGTTTCTGACACGAATAGAGATAATAAAGAAAGCCTTCTACAAATTTCCCATGCAAAAGGGCTCTCTCTTAAAGGCAAACACGGTTTTCAAGCATGCCTATGGACTGTGATCTGCCAGGCCCCGGGGTGTAATTCCTCTGCACGGCAGCCAGACATCTCTATGCCTTATGTCAAATTCCCCAGTGCCAAACGACCTCATTTAACAGAAATGTATTTCATCGTTTCTTTTGCTACCATTATATACCTCACTGGTAAGGAATGATTAAGCCAGCACATGGACTTTGGACGTGTATTTTAGAGGGTGAAGAGTACCCTTCATGGCCCTGAAGTACCCAAGAGTTTCAGACCTCTAAACTCTCAGGGCAACGTTGTCTTCCGGGTTATGGGTGATAAAACCCGCTGCAGTTTATTCCCCTTGTGCTTCCGAAGCAGCAGCTGAGTGAAGTGACTGACTTTGGAAGTCCCATGCTCTTCAGCAGCATCCAGCAGACCTTCTATGCAAATGAGTCTGCTGGGAGATTGGGCTTCAGGATCAGAAGCTATTAGGTGGTATTGAAAAACAGGTGTGTATGTCAGGAACCAAGCAGAAAATGGACTCTAAAAGTTAGCCCAGGTTCCAGGAATGTGTTGCCTCCAATCTTTTACAAAGTTGTTGTTTGTTTGTTTGTTTGTTTAATATTAACAAATCATCTGATACATATCTATCCCTACAAATTTGGAACAAAGCACCAATGAAAAGCAATTATTAGCAATTTCATCCTTGGGGTTCTTTAAATAAGATGCCGGCTTTATCATACCTAAAATAGATAGACTAGGTTCTAGAAAACCTTTCAAACTATATAGCCTTAAATATTTTATCAATAGTATTTACAGCAAGTAAAAAGAGTATTATGGTTAGAATATACGCATATTACGATACTTTTAGGATTGACTTGTTAAATTTTCTATTTTGGGAATGAGGCTACTTTTAATTAGTTTATGGAAAAACGTTAACCCCAAAGATCTCTGTGTCTTTAAAACACCCACACACTTTTTTACCCCAACATCAATGTATTTTTAGTGCTTCTTAAAATGATTCTTATACCTCTTTTCTACTTCGACTTTTATTTTTCCTGTAAGGTTTCACTAAAACATCACTCATGCTCACTGTCTTTACATTCACCAAGCCTCGCCTGCATCAAAGAAAAGTGCATACAATAATGACATCGAGCAAAAAAGCTTAAGGTGGTGGAAATCATGATTTAACCCCAAGATGAAATAATGAGTAAGTAAAGTGAGAGGGAGAGAGAGAGAAGGGATGATGATAACATGTCAAGAGAACAAGCAGTGTGGTAGCAGAATCTAACTAAACTCATGTGAAATTTATAACAAAGCAGGCAGACTGCATAAAATTTTGAAATAATATCCCAAGAGCAAAGGTGCAAGAGGAAGTAGGTTTTCGTTTGTATTTTTCATATTATGTTTTTCTTATGTAGTATTCTCACTTATTTCTTCTTGTCTACTAAAATTGGAAAAAGGCAAGAGGGTATGAAGAAATCATGACTCCAGAATTCTTGGCAATGTTACAAGGCAAAAAATTGGGACAAGTGATGTACTTTGAAAATAAATAGGAGCTTGTGCGAAAAGAAATGAAAGGCATGAATGGAGACAGTTTGCTTTATTTCTGAACTTTGAGTCTTTCCATGTGTATTTGTTAGTCAATAACACACATTAGTGCATTACATCTCAAATTATTTGGGAGCACTTCTTTTATACTTGTGCCTTTAGTAGTTAACGATTTTTCCTTCTGCAATCACTGCTTCTCTTGAAATTTTTTCTTACCTTAGTTTCAAGAACAATCTTTAGTTCAGTAAAGCTGTCAGTAGAAACAGCACTATCGTTTAAAGCACAAAGGATCATTTCCTCTTAATGGGGTTTGTGAGCAAAGGGCTAAGAAAGAATTCTTGAGACATCTTTGGTGCAAAAAAGGTGATTTTATTAAAGCCCAGTGACAGGACCTGTGGACAAAGAGAGCTATCCTGGGATTGTGAGAAGTGACTGATTATATATTGTTTAGTTAGTGGGGATTAAGGACAGCTTAAGCCTCTAAGGAATTTGGAATCAAGGTTTTCAGGGCCATGAGGAGCTAGCCACACTTAAGATAAGGTTATTTTTAGTTTTTTTTAATTTTTTTTTAATTTACATCTAAATTAGTCAGCATATAGTGCAGCAATGATTTCAGGAGTAGATTCCTTAATGCCCCTTACGCACTTAACCCAACCCCCTCCCACAACCCCTCCAGTAACCCTCTCTTTGTTCTCCATATTCAAGAGTCTCTTTTGTCCCCCCTCCCTCTTTTCCTATTATTTTGCTTCCCTTCCCTTCTGTTCATCGGTTCTGTGTCTTAAAGTTCTCATATGAGTGAAGTCATATGATATTTGCCTTTCTCTGACTGACTAATTTGCTTAGGACAATATTCTCTGGCTCCATCCACATAGTTGCACTTGCCAAGATTTCATTCTTTTGGATTGGCGAGTAATACTCCATTGTGTGTGTGTGTGTGTGTGTGTGTGTGTATGTGTGTGTGTAACACATCTTCTTGATCCATTCATCCATCAAAGGAAATTTGGGCTCTTTCCACACTTTGGCTATTGTTGATAGTGCTGCTATAAGCATTGGGGTGCATGTGTCCTTTCAAAACAGCACACCTGTATCCCTTGGATTAATGCCTAGTAGTGCAATTGCTGGGTCATAGGGTAGATCTATTTTTAATTTTTGAGGGACCTCCATTACTATATTCCAGAGTGACTGTACCACTTTGCATTCCCACCAGCAGTGCAAAAAAGATTCTCTTTCTCCTCATCCTCGCCAACATCTGTTGTTGGCTGAGATGTTAATGGTTGCCATTCTGACAGGTGTGAGGTGGTTTCTCATCGTGGTTTGGGTTTGTATTCTCCTGATGATGAGTGATGAGGAGTATCTTTTCATGTGTCGGTTGGCCATCTGGATGTCTTCTTTGGAGGAGTGTCTATTCATGTGTTTTGCCCGTTTCTTCACTGGATTATTTGTTTTCTGGGTGTAGAGTTAGATAAGTTCTTTATAGATTTTGGATACTAACCCTTTGTCTGATATGTCTTGCAAATATGTTCTCCCATTCTGTCGGTTGCCTTTTAGTTTTGGTGATTGTTTCCTTCGCTGTCCAGAAGCTTTTTATTCTGATGAGGTCCCAGTAATTCATTTATGCTTTTGTTTCCCTTGCCTCCAGAGACGTGTTGAGTAAGACGTTGCTGCGGCCAAGATCAAAGAGGTTTCTGCCTGCTTTCTCCCCGAGGATTTTGATGGCTTCCTGTCTTACGTTGAGGTCTTTCATCCACTTTGAGTTTATTTTTGTGGATGGTGTAAGAAAGTGGTCCAGGTTCATTCTCCTGCATGTCGCTCTCCAGTTTCCCAGCACCACTTGCTGAAGAGATTGTCTTTATTCCATTGGATATTGCTTCCTGCTCTGTCAAAGATTAGGTGGCCATCCACTTATGGGTCCATTTCTCGTTTCTCTATTCTGTTCCATTGATCTGAGCATCTGTTCTTGTGCCAGCACTGTTTTTGTGCCATACTGCCTTGATGATACAGCTTTGCAGTATAGCTTGAAGTCTGGGATTTTGATGCCTCCTGCTTTGGTTTTCTTTTTCAAGATTTCTTTGACTCTTTGGGGTCTTTCCTGGTTGCATACCAATTTTAGGATTATTTGTTCTAGCCCTGGGAAGAATGCTAGTGTTATATCTATAGAGATTGCATTGAATATGTAGATTGCTTTGGGTAGTATCGACATTTTAACAATATTTCTTCTTCCTATCCAGGAGCATGGAATCTTTTTCCCTTTTTTTGTGTCTTCTTCAATTTCTTTCATAAGCTTTCTATAGTTTTCAGGGTATAGATTCTGCACCTTTTTGGTTACATTTATTCCTAGGTATTTTATGGGTTTTGGTGCAACTGTAAGTGGGATCGATTCCTTGATTACCCTTTCTGTCGCTTCATTGTTGGTGTATAGGAATGCAACCTATTTCTGGGCATTGCTTTTCTCTCCTGCAACTTTGCTCAATTCATGAATCACTTCTAGCAGTTTTCTGGTGGAACCCTTTGGGTTTTCCATAAGGAGTATCATGTCAACTCCGAAGAGTGAAAGTTTGACCTCCTCCTGGCCAATTTGCATGCTTTTATTTCTTTGTGTTTTCTGATTGCTGAGTTCAAATCTTCCACTACTATGTTGAATAACTGTGGTGAGAGTGGACGTTCCTGTCTTGTTCCTGACCTTAGGGAGAAAGCTTTCCATTTTTCCCCATTGAGGATGATATTAGCCTTGGGTCATTCACATATGGCTTTTTGATCTTGTGGTTTGATCCTTCTATCCCTACTTTCTTGAGGGTTTTTATCAAGAAAGGATGCTGTATTTTGTCAAATGCTTTCTCTGCATCTATTCAGAGGATTTTATTATTCTTGTCCTTTCTTTTATTGATGTGATGAATCGTATTGATTGTTTTGCAGATATTGACCCAGCCCTACATCCCAGGTATAAACTCCACTCAGTCGTGGTGAATAATTTTTTTAATGTATTGTTGGAGCTGTTTGGCTAATAGTTTTTGAGGATTTTACATCCATGTACACAGGGAAATTTGTCTGTAGTTCTCCTTTTTAGTGGGGTCTCTGTCTGGTTTTGGAATCAACATAATGCTGGCTTCATAGAAAGCGTTTGGAAGTTTTCCTTCCATTTCTATTTTTTGGAACAGTTTCAAGAGAACGGGTGTTAACTCTTCCTTAAATGTTTGGTAGAATTCCCCCTGGAAAGCCTTCTGACCCTGGACTCTTGTTTTTTGGCAGATTTTTGATTACTAATTCGATTTCCTTACTGGTTATGGATCTGTTCAAATTTTCTATTTCTTCCTGTTTCAGTTTTGGTAGTGTATAGGTTTCGAGGAATTAGTCCACTTCATCCAGATTGCCTATTTTACTGACAAAAATTGCTCATAATATCCTCTGATGATTGATTTTATTTCTGTTGTGTTGGTTGTGACCTCTCCTCTTTCATTCTTGATTTTACTTATTTGGGTCCTTTTCTTTTTCTTCTTGATCAAACTGGCTAGTGGTTTATCATTTTTGTTAATTTCTGCTCTAATCTTTATTACTTCCTGTATTCTGCTGGTTTGGGGTGTAATTTGCTGTTCTTTTCCAAGCTCCTTAAGGTGTAAGGTTGTGTACCTGAGATCTTTCTTCTTTCTTTAGGAAGGCCTGGATTGCTATATACTTTCTTCTTTTGACCGCCTTTGTTGTGTCTCAGAGTTTTGGGGATGTGGTGCTATCATTTTCATTGACTTCCATACACTTTTTAATTTCCTCTTTAACCTCTTGGCTAGCCCATTCATTCCTTAATAAGATGTGCTTTAGGTTCCAAGTATTTGTTACCTTTCCAAATTTTTTCCTGTGGTTGATTTCAAGTTTCATAACGTTGTGGTCTGAAAACATGCATGGTATGATCTTGATATTTTTGCACTTGTTGAGGGCTGATTTGTGTCCCAGTATGTGGTCTATTCTGGAGAACGTTCCATGTGGACTGGCGAAGAATATATTCTTCTGCTTTAGGATGAAATGTTCTGAATACACTGATAAAAGTCTAGCCAGGCTTTTCAAAAAGAAAAGGGAGATGACCCAAATAGATAAAATCATGAATGAAAGTGGAATTATTGCAAAAAACCCCTCAGAAATACAAGCAATTATCAGGGAATACTATGAAGAATTATGTGCTAACAAACTGGACAACCTGGAAGAAATAGACAAATTCCTAAACACCCACACACTTCCAAAACTCAACCAGGAAGAAATAGAAAGCTTGAACAGACACATAACCAGCGATGAAATTGAATCAGTTAACAAACATCTCCCAACAAACAACATTCCAGGACCAGATGGCTTCCCAGGGGAGATCTCCCAGGCTTTTAAAGCAGAGATAATACCTAACCTTCTCAAGCTGTTCCAAAAAATAGAAAGGTAAGGAAAACTTCCAGACTCATTCTATGAAGCCAGCATTACTTTCATTCCTAAACCAGACGGAGGCCCAGGAAAAAAAAAAAAAAACCCTACAGGCCAATATCCCTGATGAATATGGATGCAAAAATCCTCAATAAGATGCTAGCAAATCGATTTAGACAGCATATAAAAAGAATTATACACAATGATCAAGTAGGATGCATTCCTGGACTGCAGGGCTGGTTCAACATTCGCAAATCAATCAATTTGATACATCACATTAATAAAAGAAAAGATAAGAACCATATGATCCTGTCTATGATGCAGAAAAAGCATTCAACAAAATTCAGCATCCTTGCTTAACAACCCTTGAGAAAGTCGGGATAGAAGGAACACAAAGATCATAAAAGCCATTTATGAAAAGCCCACAGCTAATATCATCCTCAAAGGAAAAAAAACTGACAGCTTTCCCCCTGAGACCAGGAACACGACAGGGACATCCACGCTCATCTCTGCTGTTTAACATAGTGTTGGAAGTGCTAGCATCAGCAATCAGACAACAAAAGGAAATCAAGGCATCAAAATAGGCAATGATGATGTCAAGCATTCACTTTTTGCAGGTGACATGATATTATAGGTGGAAAACCCGATAGACTCCACCAAAAGTCTGATAGAACTGTTACATGAATTCAGCCTAGTCGCAGGATACAAAATCAATGTACAGAAATCAGTTGCATTCTTATACACTAATAATGAAGCAACAGAAAGACAAATAAAGAAACTGATCCCATTCACAATTGCACCAAGAAGCATAAAATACCTAGGAATAAACTTAACCACAGATGTAAAAGATGTGTTTGCTGAGCACTATAGCTTATGAGGGTATTGAAGAAGACATAAAGACATGGAAAAACATTCCATGCTCATGGATTGGAAGAATAAATATTGTGGATGGCGGCGTAGGAGGACGCTGGGCTCACCGCACGTCCTGCCGATCACTTAGATTCCACCTACACCTGCCTAAATAACCCAGAAAACCGCCAGAGGATTAGCAGAATGGAGTCTCCGGAGCCAAGGGCAGACGAGAGGCCCACGGAAGAGGGTAGGAAGGGCGGCGAGGCGGTGCGCCCTCCACGGACTGGCGGAAGGGAGCCGGGGTGGAGGGGCAGCTCGCCGGCCAAGCAGAGCCCCCGAGTCTGGCTGGCAAAAGTGGAGGGGCCTGACGGACTGTGTTCCGACATCAAGCGCAATTTAGCGTCTGGGAGGTCATAAGGTAACAGCTCTGCTCAGAAAGCCGGAAGGCTGGAGGACAAAGGGAGGGAGAGCTGCTGAGCCCCCGGACGACAGAGCTCAGCTTGGCGGGGAACAAAGGCGCTCGCCAGCGCCATCTCCCCCGCCCATTCCCCAGCCAAAATCCCAAAGAGAACAAGTTCCTGCAAGGGAACTTGCTCGCTCCGCGCAAACACCCAACTCTGTGCTTCTGTGGAGGCAAATCTCCGGCAGCGGATCTGACTCCCTCCCGCTGCCACAGGGCCCCTCCTGAAGTGGATCACCTAAGGAGAAGCGAGCTAAGCCTGCCCCTCCTGCCCCCGTGCACCTTGCCTACCCACCCCAGCTAATACGCCAGATCCCCAGCACCACAAGCCTGGCAGCGTGCAAGTATCCCAGACGGGCCATGCCACCCCACAGTGAATCCCGCCCCTAAGACAGGGGAAGAGAAGGCACACACCAGTCTGACTGTGGCCCCAGCGGTGGGCTGGGGGCAGACATCAGGTTGGACTGCGGCTCCGCCCACCAAATCCAGTTATACACCACAGCACAGGGGAAGTGCCCTGCAGGTCCTCACCACTCCAGGGACTATCCAAAATGACCAAACGGAAGAATTCCCCTCAGAAGACTCTCCAGGAAATAACAACAGCTAATGAACTGATCAAAAAGGATTTAAATAATATAACAGAAAGTGAATTTAGAATAATAGTCATAAAATTAATCGCTGGGCTTGAAAACAGTATAGAGGACAGCAGAGAATCTCTTGCCACAGAGATCAAGGGACTAAGGAACAGTCACGAGGAACTGAAAAGCGCTTTAAAAGAAATGCAAAACAAAATGGAAACGACGACGGCTCGGATTGAAGAGGCAGAGGAGAGAATAAGTGAACTAGAAGATAAAGTTATGGAAAAAGAGGAAGCTGAGAGAAAGAGAGATAAAAAAATCCAGGAGTATGAGGGGAAAATTAGAGAACTAAGTGATACACTAAAAAGAAATAATATACGCATAATTGGTATCCCAGAGGAGGAAGACAGAGGGAAAGGTGCTGAAGGGGTACTTGAAGAAATTATAGTTGAGAACTTCCCTGAACTGGGGAAGGAAAAAGGCATTGAAATCCAAGAGGCACAGAGAACTCCCTTCAGACGGAACTTGAATCGATCTTCTGCACGACATATCATAGTGAAACTGGCAAAATACAAGGATAAAGAGAAAATTCTGAAAGCAGCAAGGGATAAACGTGCCCTCACATATAAAGGGAGACCTATAAGACTCGTGACTGATCTCTCTTTTGAAACTTGGCAGGCCAGAAAGGCTTGGTACGATATCTTCAGTGTGCTAAACAGAAAAAATATGCAGCCGAGAATCCTTTATCCAGCAAGTCTGTCATTTAGAATGGAAGGAGAGATAAAGGTCTTCCCAAACAAACAAAAACTGAAGGAATTCGTCACCACTAAACCAGCCCTACAAGAGATCCTAAGGGGGATCCTGTGAGACAAAGTACCAGAGACATCGCTACAAGCATAAAACATACAGACATCACAATGACTCTAAACCCGTATCTTTCTATAATAACACTGAATGTAAATGGACTAAATGCGCCAACCAAAAGACATAGGGTATCAGAATGGATAAAAAAACAAGACCCATCTATTTGCTGTCTACAAGAGACTCATTTTAGATCTGAGGACACCTTTAGATTGAGAGTGAGGGGATGGAGAACTATCTATCATGCTCCTGGAAGCCAAAAGAAAGCTGGAGTAGCCATACTTATATCAGACAAACTAGACTTTAAATTAAAGTCTGTAACAAGAGATGAAGAAGGGCATTATATAATAATTACAGGTTCTATCCATCAGGAAGAGCTAACAATTATAAATGTCTATGCGCCGAATACCGGAGCCCCCAAATATATAAAACAATTACTCATAAACATGACCAACCTTATTGATAAGAATGTGGTCATTGCAGGGGACTTTAACACCCCACTTACAGAAATGGATAGATCATCTAGACACACAGTCAATAAAGAAACAAGGGCCCTGAATGATACATTGGATCAGATGGACTTGACAGATATATTTAGAACTCTGCATCCCAAAGCAACAGAATATACTTTCTTCTCGAGTGCACATGGAACATTCTCCAAGATAGATCATATACTGGGTCACAAAACAGCCCTTCATAAGTTTACAAGAATTGAAATTATACCATGCATACTTTCAGACCACAATGCTATGAAGCTTGAAATCAACCACAGGAAAAAGTCTGGAAAACCTCCAAAAGCATGGAGGTTAAAGAACACCCTACTAACGAATGAGTGGGTCAACCAGGCAATTAGAGAAGAAATTAAAATATATATGGAAACAAACGGAAATGAAAATACAACAATCCAAATGCTTTGGGATGCCGCGAAGGCAGTCCTGAGAGGAAAATAAATTGCAATCCAGGCCTGTCTCAAGAAACAAGAAAAATCCCAAATACAAAATCTAAGAGCACACCTAAAGGAAATAGAAGCAGAACAGCAAAGGCAGCCTGAACCCAGCAGAAGAGAAATAATAAAGATCAGAGCAGAAATAATATAGAACCTAAAAAACTGTAGAGCAGATCAACAAAACCAAGAGTTGGTTTTTTAAAAAAATAAAATTGACAAACATCTAGCCAGGCTTCTCAAAAAGAAAAGGGACATGACCCAAATAGATAAAACCATGAATGAAAATGGAATTATTACAACCAATCCCTCAGAGATACCAACAATTATCAGGGAATACTATGAAAAATTATATGCCAGCAAATTGGACAACCTGGAAGAAATGGACAAATTCCTAAACACCCACACTCTTCCAAAACTCAATCAGGAGGAAATAGAAAGCTTGAACAGACCCATAACCAGCGAAGAAATTGACTCTGTTATCAAAAATCTCCCAATAAGAGTCCAGGACCAGATGGTTTCCCAGGGGAGTTCTACCAGACGTTTAAAGCAGAGATAATACCTATCCTTCTCAAGCTATTCCAAGAAATAAAAAGGTAAGGAAAACTTCCAGACTCATTCTATGAAGCCAGTATTACTTTGATTCTTAAACCAGACAGAGACCCAGTAAAAAAAGACAACTACAGGCCAATATCCCTGATGAATATGGATGCAAAAATTCTCAATAAGATACTAGCAAATCGAATTCAATGGCATATAAAAAGAATTATTCACCATGATCAAGTGGGATTCATTCCTGGGATGCAGGGCTGGTTCAACATTCACAAATCAATCAACGTGATACATCACATTAACAAAAAAAAAAAAGAGAAGAACCATATGATCCTGTCAATCGATGCAGAAAAGGCCTTTGACAAAATCCAGCACCCTTTCTTAATAAAAACCCTTGAGAAAGTCGGGATAGAAGGAACATACTTAAAGATCATAAAAGCCATTTATGAAAAGCCCACAGCTAACATCATCCTCAACGGGGAAAAACTGAGAGCTTTTTCCCTGAGACCAGGAACACGACAGGGATGCCCACTATCACCGCGGTTGTTTAACATAGTGCTGGAAGTTCTAGCATCAGCAATCAGACAACAAAAGGAAATGAAAGGCATCAAAATTGAGAAAGATGAAGTCAAGCTTTCGCTTTTTGCAGATGTCATGATATTATACATGGAAAATCCAATAGATCCACCAAAAGTCTGCTAGAACTGATACATGAATTCAGCAAAGTTGCAGGATACCAAATCAATGTACAGAAGTCAATTTCATGCTTATACACTAATAATGAAGCAACAGAAAGACAAATAAAGACATTGTTCCCATTCACAATCGCACCAAGAGGCATAAAATACCTAGGAATAAATCTAACCAAAGATGTAAAAGATCTGTATGCTGAAAACTATAGAAAGCTTATGAAGGTAATTGAAGAAGATATAAAGAAATGGAAAGACATTCCTTGCTCATGGGTTGGAAGAATAAATATAGTCAAAATGTCAATACTACCCAAAGCTATCTACACATTCAATGCAATCCCACTCAAAATTGCACCAGCATTCTTCTCGAAACTAGAACAAGCAATCCTAAAATTCCTATGGAACCACAAAAGGCCCCGAATAGCCAAAGTAATTTTGAAGAAGAAGACCAAAGCAGGAGGCATCACAATCCCAGACTTTCGCCTCTACTACCAAGCTGTAATCATCAAGACAGCATGGTATTGGCATAAAAACAGACCAATGGAATGGAATAGAAACCCCAGAACCAGACCCACAAACGTATGGTGAACTCATCTTAGACAAAGCAGGAAAGAACATCCAATGGAAAAAAGTCTCTTTAACAAATGGTGCTGGAAGAACTGGACAGAGACATGCAGAAGGTTGGAAATAGACCACTTTCTCACACCATTCACAAAAATAAACTCAAAATGGATAAAGGACCTGAATGTGAGACAGGAAACCATCAAAACCTTAGAGGAGAAGGCAGGAAAAGCCTCTCTGACCTCAGTCGTAGCAATCTCTTACTCGGCACATCCCCAAAGGCAAGGGAATTAAAAGCAAAAGTGAATTACTGGGACCTTATGAAGATAAAAAGCTTCTCTGCACAGCAAAGGAAACAACCAACAAAACTAAAAGGCAACCAACGGAATGGGAAAAGAGATTGGCAAATGACATATCGGACAAAAGGCTAGTATCCAAAATCTATAAAGAGCTCACCAAACTCCACACCCGAAAAACAAATAACCCAGTGAAGATTTGGGCAGAAAACATGAATAGACACTTCTCTAAAGAAGACATCCGGATGGCCAACAGGCACATGAAAAGATGTTCAACGTCGCTCCTTATCAGGGAAATACAAATCAAAACCGCACTCAGATATGACGTCACGCCAGTCAGAGGGGCCAAAATGAACAAATCAGGAGACTATAGATGCTGGAGAGGATGTGAAGAAACGGGAACCCTCTTGCACTGTTGGTGGGAATGCAAATTGGTCAGCCGCTCTGGAAAGCAGTGTGGAGGTTCCTCAGAAAATTAAAAATAGACCTACCCTATGACCCAGCAATAGCACTGCTAGGAATTTATCCAAGGGATACAGGAGTACTGATGCATAGGGGCACTTGTACCCCAATGTTTACAGCAGCACTCTCAACAATAGCCAAAATATGGAAAGAGCCTAAATGTCCATCAACTGATGAATGGATAAAGAAATTGTGGTTTATATACACAATGGATACTACATGGCAATGAGAAAAAATGAAATATGGCCTTTTGTAGCAACGTGAATGGAACTGGAGAGTGTGATGCTAAGTGAAATAAGCCATACAGAGAAAGACAGATACCATATGGTTTCACTCTTATGTGGATCCTGAGAAACGTAATAGAAACCCGTGGGGGAGGGGAAGGAAAAAAAAAAAAGAGTTTAGAGTGGAAGAGAGCCAAAGCATAAGAGACTGTTAAAAACTGAGAACAAACTGAGGGTTGATGGGGGGTGGGAGGGAGGGGAGGGTGGGTGATGTGTATTGAGGAGGGAACCTTTTGGGATGAGCACTGGGTGTTGTATGGAAACCAATTAGACAGTAAATTTCATACATTAAAAAAAATAAATAAATAAAAGGAAGAATAAATATTGTTAAAATGTTAATACTACCCAAAGATATGTACACATTCAATGTAATCCCAATCAATATTGCACCAGCATTCTTCTCGAAGCTAGAACAACCAATCCTAAAATTTTATGGACCCACAAAAGACCCTGAATAGCCAAAGTAATTTTGAAGAGGACCAAAGTGGGAGGCATCACAGTCCCAGACTTTAGCCTCTACTACAAACCTGTAATCATCATGACTGCATGGTATTGGCACCAAAATAGACACATAGACCAAAGGAATAAAATAGAAACCCCAGAATTAGACCCACAAAAGGATGGCCAACTCATCTTTGACCAAGCAAGAAAGAATATCCAATGGAAAAAAGACAGTGTCTTTAACAAACGGTGCTGGGAGAACTGCACAGCAACATGCAGAAAGATGAAACTAGACCACTTTCTTACACCATTCACAAGAACAAACTCAAAATGGATAAAAGACCTGAATGTGAGACAGGAAAGCATCAAAACCCTAGAGGAGAAAGCAGGAAAAAACCTCTCTGACCTCAGCCACAGCAATTTTTTACTTGACACATCGCCAAAGGCAAGGGAATTAAAAGCAAAAAGGAACTATTGGGATCTTATGAAGATAAAAAGCTTCTGCACTGCCAAGGAAACAATCAACAAATCTAAAAGGCAACCAACGGAATGGGAAAAGAGATTGGCAAATGACATATCGGACAAAGGGCTAGTATCCAAAATCTATAAAGAGCTCACCAAACTCCACACCCGAAAAACAAATAATCCAATGAAGAAATGGACAGAAAGCATGAATAGACACTTCTCTAAAGAAGACATCCAGATGGCCAACAGGCACGTGAAAAGATGCTCAACGTCGCTCCTCATCAGGGAAATACAAATCAAAACCACACTCAGATATGACGTCACGCCAGTCAGAGTGGCTAAAATGAACAAATCAGGAGACTATAGATGCTGGCGAGGATGTGGAGAAACAGGAACCCCTTGCACTGCTGGGGGGAATGAATCCTGGTGTAGCCGCTCTGGAAAACAGTGTGGAGGCTCCTCAGAAAATTAAAAATAGAATTACGCTGTGACCAAGCAATAGCACTGCTAGGAATTTACCCAAGGGATACGGGAGTGCTGATGCATAGGGGCACTTGTACCCCAATGTTTATAGCAGCACTTTCAACAATAGCCAAATTATGGAAAGACCCTAAACGTCCATCAACTGTTGAATGGCTAAAGCAATTGTGGTTTATATACACAATGGAATACTACGTGACAATGAGAAAGGATGAAATATGGCCTTTTGTAGCAACGTGGATGCAACTGGAGAGTGTGATGCTAAGTGAAATAAGTCTTAAAGAGAAAGACTGATACCATATGTTTTCACTCTTATGTGGATCCTGAGAAACTTAACAGAAGACCATGTGGGAGGGGAAGGGGAAAAAAAGTTACAGAGAGGGAATGAGGCAAACCATGTGAGACTCTTAAAAACTGAGAACAAAAAACTGAGGTTTGATGGGGGGTGGCAGGGAGGGGAGAGTGGGTGATGGGTGTTGAGGAGAGCACCTCTTGGGATAAGCACTGGGTGTTGTATGGAAACCAGTTTGACAATAAATTTCATATTAAAAAAGATAATAATAATAAAAAGTTCTCGAGATAGTGTCTCAGCGGATTTTCAGGGATTATGGAAAATCACTACACATCTGGCACCAGGCTTCGTCCTCAACGACCTTGCGCCACTACCAGTGAATGTGGCTGACTTCCGGGGTCTGCTGGGACCAGGTGGCTCCAACAGTCTCTACCAAATGTCCTTGCAGCAGTGGAATTGCTTTTCCCCATGTGGCCCGAGGACCTCCCAGACCCCACTCTGCTCCTGGGGATTCGCCCTTCCCATCGGAGCACCACCAGGTATGGAGCTGCAGAGTTGCAGACTTTGTGCTTCCCTTGTTTACAGTCTTAATGGAATTTAAACCCTCTCCTTTCTCTTTTTTTAGTTTAGTCCCTGTGGCTGTTTCCAATTTTCCACTTTCTCTCCAGCTGCTTTGGGGGAGGGGTGCTTTTCCTGTATTTTACTCCCCACCCCCCGCCCCGTCTCTGTCCTCTCTCCACCCGCAAAACACCTCCCTTCCCAAGGCTTCTCACTCCCCAAGTTCACCTCTCTGTGCCACGTACCTGCTGAATTCTGGGTGCAGGTTGTGCAGATTGTTGTGTTAATCCTCCAGTCAGTTTTCTAGGTGTGTGGGATGGTTCAGTGTTGGTCTGGCTGTATTTCATGGACATGAGACACACAAAAAACTTCCATGCTGTTCTGCCATCTTCTGTCCTAAGAAACTCTTAATTAACCTGAGGTTGAATTTTTTTCTCCCATGCAGTCTTCTAAAACCTGTAAGTTTACATTGAATTCTACACTCCAAGGCAAGTTAATCTTTTTTAGATGGCTTGAATTCCTTCCTTTAAGTTTTTGCATATAAGTGTCTAATGATTCCCGTATCACTTGCTGAAAGCAACATTGTCCTATTGAAATATCATTGGCGCTTTTGCCAAAAGTCAATTGACACTTTATTTGTCAATCTATTTCTAAACTCTCTATGCTGTTCCATTGATCTGAGTAACTATCTTCTTTCATCAGTTTCTTTTATCTTAAGTAGGGTTCATGCTCAGCGTGGAGCCCAGTGTGGGGCTGGAACTCATGAACCTGAGATATGACATGAGCTGAGATCGAGTCAGACACTTAACCCACTGAGCTACCCAGGTGTCCTACAGATATCTTGATTATTGTGCCCTTGTGCTAGTCTTCAAGTATCGTAATTTGTGTTCTACTTTGTTCTTTCTCCAGTTTCCATTGACTTTTTTTTTTAAAAGTTCAGGTAGTGACCATATTTAATTAGAATTAGAATACCCAGTTAAAGGAATCTGGGCTCCTTGCAGAAATAGTTGATTATAAGTCAGAGGTAGGACACATGCAAGGTGAGCCTGGAACATGTGTACTGCTAGAAAAGAGGGGACTAGTTAACATAATGTGGGATGGTCAAACGGATCGAGAGACCAGACGAACGAATTCCCAATGGCTAAAGCAACAGCAATTTAAGCAACAAAATAAATAACAAAATAAATAAAGTGCCATTGTACTATAAACCAAAATAAAAAATAAATATCCATCAGCCCATACCAGGATAAAAGAATTGATCAAATAAATACATGGGGGCAATGAGACAAAATTTGCATGCAGAATTCCAAATACAGCTCCAGGTATCATTCTACTCCTGCTTCAAGGAGACGGGTATAACTCCTCGCTCTCTAAGTACGCACTGCACATAATGATTTCCTTCCAAAAACTCATTACAGAATCATATGGAAGGGAAAACAAAGAATAACTTTACAATGGAACACTTGGCAAATAGTACCGGACTGAAGAAAGTTATCATCAACAGTGACAGGCCATATTCATAGCATGCGCTCTTGATATAATAATGTGATAAAAGTGACTCTGGGCCTGTGTGGGCTTCCTCCCCAAATATATGATCCCGGTCTACGCATGAGAAAAATACCAGACCAATCTCAACTGAAGGATATATTTTTTTAAGTACCTAGAAAGTCCTCCTCAAAACTATTCACATCACCAAGAACAAGGAAAATCTGTAACACCCAGGGGGAACTTAAGAACACATGACAGCTAACTGTGCTGTGGTAACACGGATGGGATCCTGGAATAGAAAATCTGAGTAAAGTATGCATGTTAAATCATAGATATATCACTTTTGTTTCTGAATTGTAACAAATATACACTATTAAGATAGCATGTTGATATAAGAGTACAGTGTATTTGGGAACTCTGTACTATCTTTGCATTTTCTTTCTGTACATTTAAAATTGTCCTAAAAATAACCTGTATTTAAAAAAGTAAAATCAGCATGTAGGTGACGACCAAAAAGGAAAAAATCTTACTTGGTTTTGGATTTGAATTGATTTAATCTTAGATCAACTTGGAGATATCACCATTTTGAAGCCTCCCATCTCGGACCATAGATAGTAGAGTTATCAACTTACTTGTCTTAATTTCTCTTATGAGTATTTCATAATTTTCAGCACATAGATGGTACATACATTTTGGCACATATACACTATTAATTTACTGTGATACTGCAACCAAATCAACATGAGTTTGCTCCTTGGTGAGTCACAGAAAGGAACTACACCATGTGAGTTGTCACAAAAAGGAAACTTTATTTGCAGCAAATGAGGAGATCGTGGGGAGTAACTTCCAAAGCCATGACTCCCGAAGCAGCGGTGAATAGGTTCCTTTTTTCATGTGAAAAAATGTTTAATGTTTTTTATTTTTGAAAGAGAGAGAAAGCAGAGTGTAACCAGGGGCGGGAGGGGCAGAGAGCGAGAGGGAGACACAGAACTCGAAGCAGGCTCTAGGCTCCGAGCTGTCAGCAGAGAGCCCTACTAGGAGCTCGAATTCACAATTCATGAGATCATGACCTGAGCCAAAGCGGGACGCTCGGCAGACTGAGCCACCCGGGTGCCCCTCCTTTTTTTTTTTTTTTTTTTTTTTTTTTTTTTTTTTTTTTGAATTAGGATGAAAAAGAGGATCCACCTCGCCATAGATAGAGGAGGACATGACGTGAAACATGCAACTTAAGCAAACAGGTCTCCACGCACACTGTGTGCTGTGTAAGTAAGGCTTGTGATAAGGCTCCTGCTCCTCCCTGGTTCGAGATTTTAGAATTATAATGAGGTAAAGGTATCATCAATCACTCTAGAGGTCACTCCATGGTCCAACTGAGCATGTGTGAGTCAGGATGACACTCAAACTGTCCCCGGGGGATCTGGGCAGGTTGAAGCTTTTGTCAAGAGAATCACTAATGTTTGAGGGATGCTATTGCTTTCCACTTGCCAGACTTAAGAGAGACACTGGCAAGAGGATTTGCTTAAGGAAAAATGTGGGAAAAAGGTGGGGGAGTCTAAGGTGGTAGGCAGTAAAGGTCACATCTTGGGGTCTAGCAGGTGACAATACTAACGTAAATGATATTTTTGTTTATTTCAATTTCCAAAAGCTTATTTTTAGCACATAGACACATTACTGAATTTTAACATACTGTCCTTGATCTGGAAACTTATGTCTTTGCAACTGGAGGTCGTTCCCTTTTGCATTCCAATCTGTATCACTTTTTTATTTCTTGCATATCGAACTGAAATGGACTCCCTTGGGATGGTGAAGAGGTGTGATGAGTCCAGATATCTTTGCTTCTTTACCGGTGTTAAGGGAAAGCACTCAATCTGTCGCTGCTGAGTAGATTACTAACTGGAGGGTTTGTTTCTTTCTAATGTCATTATCATATGGAGGAAAACCTCACTTACTCCTACTTTACTTATTCCTAGTTTACTGAGACCATTTGTCATGAAATGATGGCGACTTTGAGGTGCTTTATCTGCATCTACTAAGGCTATCATGTGGCTTTCCTTCCTCAGCCTATCAATCAAGTAAATCACCCCAATTCATTAATCTTTCACATGTGGAATAAACCCACTCCATCGTGATATATAATCTTCTCAATAAATTGCTCCATGCAATTCGATGTGCAACTATTTGTTAGGAATTTTTGCTTGTTTTGTGCACATGGGCTGTGGATTCTTGGCTATCTGGTTTCACTATCCAAGTAACACTGGCCTCACAGAATAATTTGGAACATTTTCAATTTTCTTCTGTCTCCTGGATCACTTTTTTTTCCCTTTTAAATTTGACTCTTTATTCAGTAAATATTTACAGAATTCACCAGCGAACCCATCTGAGGTTCTCTCTGGAGTGTTTTAACTACAAATTGAATAACTCATTTTAGATATACAACGAGTTCAAGTTTTCAAATTCTTCTTAAGTGTGTTTTGAAAGATCAATTCTTTCAAGAAATCAATGCCTTTCAGGTTTTAGAATTCAATGGCAAAAAATTCTTCATCATGTTCCCTTATAATCATCAGTAAATCCTTCAATGTCTGTAATAATGCTGCTCATTCATGTTTCAATTTGGTCATTTAGGCCTATTCTTGATCGGTCCAGCTGGAGGTTTATCACTGTGGTCGGCCTTTTCAAAACTCACTGCTACATTTATTTTATTATTTCTTTTATTTCCAACTTCACTGATTTCTGCATTTCATTTTATGATTTCCACCTTAATTTGATTTGGGTTTTATTTCTTTTCCTCATTCTACTTTCTCAAGGGAGAAGTTGTGATTGTTGATTGAAAACGTGCTTCCCATGGAAGCATTCTCCCTGTAAACACTGATTGAACTCAGCCTCCACATATTTTGATCTCTTGGTGATTTGCTTTCATCCAGTTCAAACTATGCCAAATTTATCCTTTAAAACAAACAACGGCAGGGACACCTGGGTGGCTCAGTCTGTTGAGCGTCCGACTTTGGCTCAGGTCACGATCTTGCGGTCTGTGAGTTCGAGCCCCGCGTCAGGCTCTCTGCTGACTGCTCAGAGCCTGGAGCCTGTTTCACATTCTGTGTCTCCCTCTCTCTCTGACCCTCCCCCGTTCATGCTCTGTCTCTCTCTGTCTCAAAAATAAATAAACGTTAAAAAAAAACAAATAAAAAAATGGCAAAAACATTTTTTAAAGTTTCTCATGACTTTCTCTGAGGCGAGGAAGAATTTAGTCCAACAAAGTAAACTAAAGAGTTTCAAATGGAGCTTGACCTTGCCACCTCACGTTTAAACTTCTCGCCTCCAAAATCATGAAAAAATAAATGTATGTTGTCCAAAGACACCCAGGTTGTGGTAGTTGTCATGGCAGCCCAAGGGGTCACTACAACACCCTGTAACCAGCACCCAGATTAGTAAACTCCATAATATCAGCACCTGAGAAATGCACCTTGGACATGGTTTCTTTCCAAGCATAACGTTGCACCATGGTAAAGACTAGTCATTTCCCATTACTATTCGTTTTAGGAATAAATCCATGTGGCAGGAAATTTTGTCCCTATTTCTAATAGCATAGGTTAGACTTACCTGGTGTAGAACCTTATAAATAACTGGAACGTTACAGGAGGAGCGATTTTGTGTCTGGGGTTTTTTTGCTCAAACTTACGTTTGTGATATTAATCCATAAAGACACAAACAGACACTTTAAATGAAAGGAAATACCATAAACAAATGCTCAGAGACACAAATAACAGGACATCGTAAATTGAAGTGAATCAAATAAACATTTTTATAATTGGTGAAGATTTTATTGGCAAAATCAAACAGACTGATAACACGTTGCGGTGGTAACCAAGAGAGGAAGCAGGAATTCTTGAATGCTGCTGACTGCAGATAGAGATGTAGAGCATCTATTGTAAATTCAACGTCTATGCAATTTCATGTGGACATATTTTGACATAGAAATGACACTGCTAGACATTTACCCTATGTATACGCTCTATGGCAAGTAATACAGTATTAAGTGCTTTCATTCACACAATTCTAAAATTCTGGGACAAACCTAAACGTCCACTGGAAATAAAACATTTATCAGTGTGACATTTGCAGAAATTTATACAAAGTAATGCAGCTACCTATGTACTGATATGGAACACACGTGTGGTACATTTTCAACAGAAACATAAAGGATCGTTACTGTCGTTTGTAGCCACATAAGATTTTGTTTAGCAGACGGCCTGTGTATACTTGTACTTTACTAGAATACCTCTGGAATACTATATAAACCAGTTACATGTGTACCTTTGAGGTGGCAACTAGGTGAATACAGCACAAGATGGGTTGAGAAGATGTGTTCATCGTTTAGGACCTCTTACACTGTGAACATTGCAAATGTATTCACTACCTATTTAAATCAAGATCATTTAGTTATATTCTAAATGTAAAGTCTTACACTGAAACTTTTTTCACATTCTCTGGTGGAATGATTCTTGAAATTTCAAAAAAAAAAAAAAAGGTTCATTTTTGGATGGATGATTTTACTATTTCTAAAACTTACTCTTTTATCCATGCTGAAGGATATTTGAAAGATTATAATCCTTCATACGCCATGCATAGTTGACTAATTTGAGAGAATACCCTGTATTTTTCCTTACAGCTGTTAAAGAATGAAAATAGTGAACACTTGATCACAGCACTTTAATTATCAGGGCCAGAGAACTCCTTTTCACAAATGTAACGGAAACGGTTACTACAGTCAACAGTATAAATTGTTGATGGTCTCATGTGTCCACATTTCACAGGAGATAAGCTCTGTTGGAAATTCCTGCACCAGAAAATTAATTCATTTCAGAAAGACATTTCTCAGGCAAAATTTATCACAAATTGAAAACATATGTGCACTTATTTCAATGGCCTTACAAATGTTGAGAGGGTCATATAGCGTTAAGATTAGGAAGCGTAATTGTATCTAAACCTAATTAAATGTTACCAATGGACCATTGGAACTAGTGAAGAAGTACAAAGGGTAGTATAGACTGGAAGGTCTAGGGAGTTATAGATATACACTTGAAATATGCTCCTAAGACTCCTGACACGTCTGGGAAGTGATCAAATAATGTTCGGGAAGTGATACACTGAAATTACATATAAACATATCTCCAAGTGCTTATAATTCAGACTGATGTGCCCAGAGCAAGCAATTCCACTGCTAGCCTCACTTTGAGGAAAAAGGGTGCTGATTTGCCTTTAAGATAGTGTGCACTTTTTCTCCACTGAGCCTAATGTCTTCGACACCAAACGAAGCATTAGACTTCGGTGAAATTGGGCAATGAGAAGGAGGTACCTGGATTTTAAATGTGAAGGCTGGGCTACACTGTCCAGAAAAAAAATGTTTCTTAGTTTTAATTTTCACCCAAATCCTCAGGAATCTGATGGGAAGTAACCATTTCAAGAAATAAAATGGAGGTGTCCCCAAATTTTTATAGTCAGCTGTTATTTCAGTAGAACTTCTTTGCAGGGGGTTCCATTGCCTTCCCTGACGCGTTATGGGTTTATTTCTGTCTCTTGAAACACTTTTCCGGGTGATGTTTTCTGGTTATCCTCTTGTCCACTTAACATGACCTTCCACATGAGGGTGTCCGAGGGCTCAGCCCTTAGATTCCCGAGAATCATCCCAGCCTCGCACTTGTCACACTGTCTATCCACTGCTGCAGACATTTGCATCCCAGGCACAAACCTCTCACCTGATCGGCATGATCATCTATCACAAGTCCCATGCGACACCCCCGTACATACCTAAATGCTTTAACAGTTTTACTACCAATGTATCTAAAACTGAATTCCAAATATGCCCTATTAACGTTAATGGAAACGTCATTCTTACCACTCCTGGACCAAAAACCTGACACCATCCCTGACTTGTCCGTCTCACACACATGTTTGGAACAAGTGTAGAATCTGGCCACTTAGCCATCTCAGCTCAACAGACTGTCCAGAGTGCGTCTCCAAAGCAGGAGCCAGACTTTGTCCCTCCTCCGCTTAAAGCCTCTATGAGAAGGCTATATGAGAAGTCATATCTTCTCATGACCCTCATGAGCCAATCCAAGGTCTTACATTTTTCTGATCCCCACATGCTCTCACCGTCGTTCCCTCTCTGACTTACTTTTCTCCCACCTCGTTCCCCTTGCTCCAGTCCCAGGCCCTCTTGCTATTTCCTCAGGGATGCTAAGGACACTCCTACTGCTGGGATGCATTTGTATCAGCTAATCCACATGCCCTGCTCACTCAACATGCTGTACGAACTTCATTTCTCATGGAGTCTGTCCTGACCACTCCACTGAAAGCAGTGAAACCTCTCCCTCTTACCTTCATACACAAAAGACACTTTGCACTGTAGAAAAAGGAAAGATTTCACATCACTCCATAGCATATATCACCCCCTAATGAGCCATGTAATTCACTTGGCACGTTGAGATTGTCATCGCTCATCACCAAGAGCTCCATCAAGCCTGCATTGGAATGTACTATCCACAACGGCAGAAGACTGTAGCGTGTTTCATTCACCACTATAGCTTCAGTGACTAGAAGGATGCCTGGCACATTGTGGGCCATCAATAAACAGCATGTTAAATACCCCATGTTTCCCATAATATCCGCCAGTTATCTGGATTTATTTACAACGGATCACTTTTCTTCATTTTCTAAACTACTTTCGTAACATCAAATGACAAATACATGTGATTTATTAATGAAACAAGGCTAGCAGTAATTCTTGCGGAATTGTGCTAAATAATAGCATGAAAGATATTAAATACCACATTAGAGTTGCAAGATTACTAAATGACTCCTTTGGAAAAAGCTCTTTTGTTGTTTTTCTCGAATGATACCAAGCAAACAGGTACAAATTTCATGTACAGAGGAGGCTGGCTGTAACCACTTTCCTCTCCTCATTACCTTTTACCATTTCCTGCAACCATATCTGTGGACATGCTTGTATCATAGGACATACAAGATACAAAAGCAAAATGCCATTTCACTAGGTTTGGCAGGACTTTCCATTAAAGAACATGGAATAGATCATGCTCTTTGGGTCTAGTGAGGTCTCAGATTTGCATTCGGTTGCCAACCTAAGAAGCGAGATCAAATGGAATGAACAATATTCCTTAAGTCCCCAAGGATCTTTTCCTCTTCACCAATAACCTACCACTCCGTTACTGAGCAGTAAAGGGAGAAAGGCCATGAAATGAAAAATTACAGCTTCTGAGATAGGGGTGAGCCATCCAGCCATTGCCAGGGATACCTGCTTTCTTGAACCCTACTTAATCCAATCCAATGATTGTGTTTTTTGATTGAATAAGGACCTGTGAGAAAATTGGAATTATTAGTATTATTCACAGCATCAGTGAAAACATCTTACCCACAGAGGACTCATCAATAAAATACTGGGCACTTTTATCTTCAAACACTTTTATGATAAATGGAAGTGGCAGGCTCATTTCTCCATGGGGTAGAGAAGACACAGGAGTCGAAATGCTTCAATGAAGGAATCACTCAAGTCTCTGTGACTGGATCCAAGATATCAGCAAAGGGGCAGGATGGACTTAGAAATAAACAAATCTTCCCATACGATAAAGTAGATAGATAAATATGATGGCAAAGTCAGGAAATTTCCTCATCCTAAGACACCTTAAAGCATGTGAAAAGACAGGGCGCCTGGGTGGCTCAGTCGGTTAAGGGTCCGACTTCAGCTCAGGTCACGATCTGGCGCTCCGTGAGTTCGAGCCCCGCGTCGGGCTCTGGGCTGATGGCTCCGAGCCTGGAGCCTGCTTCCGATTGTGTGTCTCCCTCTCTCTCTGCTGCTCCCTTGTTCATGCTCTGTCTCTCTCTGTCTCAAAAATAAATAAACGTTAAAAAAATTAAGAAAAAAAAAGCATGTGAAAAGACAAGCCTTGTCTGGAGATATATGCAATAATTTACAGAACAAAAATACGTATTTTTAGAAATAAACAAGGGAAAAGATTACACAATAAGAAAAAAAGGCACAACAAACGAGAACATATTTCAAATAAATGGGGAGTATAGCCAAGAAATAAAGATGCCAAGCTCACTAGAGATCATGAAAATTCAAATCAAAGCCACCAGGGTATATTTTACTAGTATTGAATTGGCAGAAATTAAAAATAACAGCACCAAGTTTGTGGGATGGTTGATATCAAATCCATCTTTCAAAATATTGCTAAAATCATTTTGAAATGTAATTTTAAAATATCTCATGAAAATGGACCTTTAGGAACCCTGTCCCCAATGATTTCACTCCTACGATGATTTGTGATCAAGAGAAGTGAGGACACACAAGAGAGTTTTGCACTGAGACACGTCTAAGAATGATTCATGAAGGACTATTCCTAACCACAAAAGGTGGAAACAACCCAAACTTCCATCTTCTAGAGATTCTTAGCCACGCTGGGGAATATTATACAGCAGTGAAAATGAAGAGACTATAGCTACAAGCGGTCAAACTCTGTATCCCATTAATTTGCTCTACACACCTAAGGAAATAAAACTGCCGTGAGAATTTTCCTTCTGTATGCAGTGGCTATCATACAGTCTGTGTTAACAGTGTGGGCACTGAATAATGCATGCAGGGTCTAAAATATCTCTACCATAAAAATTCTGTAAGTTCTTTGTAATCACTATTCCAATTGGCATATTGAATGGAAAGTAACAAGTTAATATCCTTTGCTATAAGCAATGTAATTGAATCTCTCTCAGCCTCTCTCTCTCTCTCTAACACAAAGGCATCCAAAAACACACACATGCATCAATATCTCTTCACAGTAATTACATTGTATCAGAAAAATTTGAGGAGTGTATAGTTAGTGCCTAAGGAAAACGAATGGGAATTATAGAATTGCGACCAAATAGATGTTATCATTTCTAAGTCTCCAAATCAACACTGATGTTAAATGTCCCTTGATTCTTTCACTCACATAATTTTGCTAGATGCTAGGGGTATGCATAGGTATCAAAGCCAATTTCAGATTTCAGTACCAATGGACTTAAGCCCCTGCTGTCATTACACTCCTGGGTTGGTAAAGCAGCAAAACATGGGAAATCCTAAACCATCAGTGTAAGAGTAATGCTTTTCTGTAGCAAAGCTAATCTCCAGTTCAGAGAGTGTATCAACAGCCCAGTTCAGATACTGACAGCCAAGTTCTCATCAAATGAGGTGCTAGACTATGAAACTCAGATTTTGCTCTAAACAATGGCAAAAGTCTCAGGGAACGTCAAAGGCTCTAGATAGTTCCTGGAAACACAGGGATAACAAGTATAAGAAGCTTCATTGAAACTCTGAGGTCCATAAACTTCAATGGCAGGACTGAAACTGAAGAACACTGAATTGGAAATGACAGGGGAAATACGGATTAAAAATAAACTTAATGTGTGAAAGAAGAAAACTCCAACCATTTGGAAGTTGATTGATAACAGCTGAGGTTGAAAATAATCGAGGTACTTATTAGGTCCTGGATTTTTAGGTCCTGGATTATTAGGTCCTGGATTATTGGTCCTTGATTTTTAAAATTTGCTTGAACCAATGTGCTAATGTGTACTTCATTTGTTTCTCATACTTATGAGTGAATCATTCATATTCATATCAGTATTTTAATAAGAATTTTATAAACAAGAAACACAGGGCTCTTTTTGTTTGTTTCTTTGGTTTTTTTTTTTTTAGATAAACTTTACATGCAACGTGGGGTTGAACTCACAGATCAAGAGGCACATGGCCCACCAACTAGGCCAACCACATGCCCCTGAGTATTGGCCTGGTTTGGGTTTTATTTTGTTTTCCTTTTTGAAAACATAGGGCTTTTAACTCATCCTTCACAAGACACTAATAGAAATATCACTGCTAGAACTAGATCGTGTAACTAGAACTCAGTGCCTACATGGACTATTTATGGAATCATTAGAAGGAACCCCACAGAATCCATTCTACTGACTTCATATTGCCAAACATTAAAAGTAATGGCAAATGTGATCTACATTTTCTCTTCTAGAAAAGAGATGCTCTCTCTGTCATTCTGGATTATAAGCAAAAGGAAAAAAATCATTTCCAAAGAATCATTCCAGGGTGCCTGGGTGACTCCATCGGTTGAGTGTCTGATTTTGGCTCAGGTCATGATCACACGGTATGTGAGTTTGAGCCCCACGTCGGACTCTGTGCTGACAGGTAAGAGCCTGGAGCCTGCTTCACATTCTGTCTTCCTCTCTCTCTGCCCCAATCCCACTCGCACTCTGTCTCTCTCTGTCTCTTACAAAGTGAATAAATGTTAAAAAAAATAAGTAAATAAAAAGAAGCATTCTAGCTACATTCAACCTCTTCATTTTTCAACCTCTTTTCCCATGGCCATGAAGGGAGAGACTCATCTTTCCTTTGAAGTTGAATCCCTCCCATATACTGATGAAGGAACAATAGAACTCAGTACAATGAGAAATTATCTCTTTAGAGTGCTCATACCCTTGAAGCCGTTGTTCTTTTGCCCTGTATTAGCCCTGAGAAGGTAATGCTGAGCCGTCTGAAGCATACTAAGTGTTAAGATGCAATATATACAATACTAAAGACTGAAAATCATTCCATGGCATGCCCAGAAGAGCAGTTCTTCTTGATTTAAAACAATGGTTCTTCTTGGTCACTGTTACACCTATGTCTCTTCCACAGAGAAATCTGCGCCAGTTAACAAAGTGCTTCAAAGCAACATGCCAAATAATACCGGAGGAAGTCGAAATAATTGTCTGAACCCCAGACATGCTTTGCATACTCATAGCATTTACATCAGGTTTAGGAAAGTAGACATACTTGCTCCTCTTTAGTATCAATCTTCAGGAGACTGGACTGCAGATCTTGGCATGACACCATGCTCCTCTCCCAAGTTTTCTCCTCTTTTGAAAAGTGGTAACAGCTTTTTCCACAGCAGTACCAGTTTCCTTGAAATGTGTCATCGTCTTCATTCCATGCTCATGGATTGGAAAACAAACATTGTTAAAATCCTGACACTACCCAAAGCAATCTACACATTCGATGCAATTTCTATCAAAATAACACCAGCGTTCTTCACAGAGCTAGAACAAACCCAAAATTTGTACGGAACCACAAAAGACACTGAGTAGCCAAAGGAATGTTAAAAAAGAAAACCAAAGCTGGACACATCACAATCCTGGATCAAGCTGTTCTACAAAGCTGTTTTCACCAAAACAGTATGGTACTGGCACAAAAGTAGACACATAGATCAACGAACAGAACGGAGAACCCAGAAATGGACCCACAAATGTACAGCCAGCTAATCTTTGACCAAGCAGGAAACAATATCCAAAGGAAAGAAGACAGTCTCTTCAGCAAATGGTGTTGGGAAAACGGGACAGCAACATGTAGAAGAATGAACCTGGACCACATTCTTATGCCATACACAAAAACAACTCAAAATGGATGACAGATCTAAATGTCAAAACCATCTAAATCCTAGAGTAGAAAACAGGCAACAATCTCTTTGACCTCACTCACAGGAACTTCTTACTTAAATGAAGACATGTCTTCAGGGGCAAGAGAAACAAAAGCAAAAACGAACTATTGGGACCTCATCAAGATAAAAACCTTCTGCACCGCGAAGGAAACAATCAGCAAAACTAAAAGGTAACCGACAGAATGGAAGAAAATATTTGCAAATGACATATCCGATAAAGGATTAGTATCCAAAATCTATAAAGAGCTTATGGAACTCAACACTCAAAAGGCAAATAATCCAATGAAGAAAGAGACAAAAGACATGAACAGACACTTTTCCAAAGGAGACATCCACATGGCCTACAGACACATGAAAAGATGCTCCACATCACTCATCATCAGGGAAATACAAATCAAAACCACAATGAGATACCACCTCACACCTGTCAGAATGGCTAAAATGAACAATTTGGGCAAGAACAGATGTTGGCAAGGATGTGGATAAAGGGGAACATTTTTGCACTGCTGGTGGGAATGCAAGCAGGTGCAGTCACTCTGGAAAACATCATGGCTGTTTCTTAAAAAATGAAACATAGAGCTACCCTATAATTAGAAACAATAATGGCACTACTAGGTATTTGCCCAAAGGACACACAAATGCTAATATGAAGTGTCACATGCACCCCAATGTTTTGCACCAGTTTCAATAATAGCTAAATCATGGAAAGAGCCCAAATGGCCATCACCGATGAATGGGTAAAGACGGTATATTCTACAATGGAATATCACTCAGCCATCAGAAGGAATGAAGTCTTGCATTTGTAACAATGTGGGTGCAAGTAGAGTGTATCGTGGTAAGCAAAATCAGTCAGAGAAAGAGAAATATAAGATTTCACTCATATGTGGAATTTAAGAAACAAATTAGATAAACATAGGGGAAGATAAGGAAAAACAAGCTAAAAACATAAAGGGAGGAAAACCGTAAGAAGCAAACCAGAAGAAACTCTTCAATACAGAGAAAAAACTGAGGGTTGCTGGAGGGCTGTTGGCTGAGAGGAGGGCCAAATGGGTGATGGGCATTAAGGGGGACACCTGTGGGGATGAGCACTAGGTGTTGTATATAAGTGACGATTTCCTAAATTCTACTCCTGAATGAATTACCAGACTACATATATGTTAACCAGCTGGGATTTAATAATTTCTTTTGAAAAAGTAATGTGTCATGATCTTTATCTTGAAAACAAAGCCACATGATCCTCAACCACAAGACCACTTAGAGACTTATGCTTTCTTTATGTATACATATATATATATACATACATATATATATATACACATATATACATACGTGTATGCATACATCTTGCTTACATCAGACTGAATGACTGAAAAATAGGTGGTTTTCCTGTATCCCAAACGTCTCATGTTGAGAATAGCTTTGGGGTCAAATTGTGGAGCCAGAGACTGATAGACGTCAGACCATTGTTAAAATGACACTGAGAAATCCTGACTTCCCAAGTACAGATACACTGCTCCAATAGGAAGCAGTTCTCCCTTCGGGAGAAATTCACCTAAGTGAATATAAGAGGGTGGTATTAATTCCAAGAGATCTAGACTGGAGAAAATTCATCCACAAGCAGAAAATACTCAATCAAATCAACATGACTTTGTGAAAGTCAAGAATTCAATTAGCTAGAAGAAAGAAAATGGATTTAATTTTAAAAAGTGAGAAAAATTAAAGGACTTGACAAATTCAATGTGAAGTTTTAAAATGATACATTAAAATTGAACAGAATGAGATAATCCCATGGAGGAAAAAAACTGTAAACTATCAGTATAATCATTCAGTACATACCTGTAGTGGGTAGTAAAATTAAGTGATCTTCAACTTCTGCTAAGGAAGCATTCTTGTCTTCTGGTTCTTTCATATCTTGCCTGATTTCTCCAGAACACCTGTGAAAAACTTCAATTCATTTTATAAAACTAAGGTCTTGAATGCTTGTAATAGATCATTTTATTATAATCACTTACTCTACTTCTAAATGGCACAGTGAGTGGCGCTGACTAAATGAAAGTACGATCAGAGACACTGCCAGGTTACAATATGTTGAAGTGCCAGAACATAAAACAGATTTTTAAATAAAATGATAACTTGCTATACATTATTTTGGAAGTACGTGAGACAGGAATCAACTTCTATAAAACAGAAATGTAAACAGGAAGTGAAATATACTTTTAGTTTCTACGCCACTTACTCTTCAAATAATGATTACACAGTTGGTGAAATGAAGTAGCCAGTATTTTATTTAGCATGTAGTATTTGCACAGGAAGCTAAACACCAGGGATTTGACTCTCCTCTAGTACAAGCTTATAATTAATACACTGAATATACATAGAGGAAGAGCACACATGGCGACTTCTAACATGCAAAAAGTAAGTGAAAAATCTCTGAGCAAATTGGCAGTATCTTCTCCAAACTCACACATAAAAAAGTGTAAAATCACGCAGTGTATGGCTCTTTAAGTGTACAAAGACGGAAAGAAAGGTCCCTTAAGGATTTGTTACGCAGCTAGGAATCGTCATTTCCAGCTCTCTACCACCCATCACTGAACCAAATGCAACGTCTACTTGTAAAACTCCAACATCAATTGCACAGTCTCCTGATGTACTCCGTGGCAATAAATATAACTACTGCTTCAACTCAGTCATCCATTCCAGTGTTCATATACTGGATCTGAATTGAAAAGACACCTTAAAGGGCCCCTGGATGGCTCAGTTGGTTAAGCGTCTGACCTGGGCTCAAGTCATGATCTCACAGTTCATGAGTTGGGCCCCGCATCTGGCTCACTGTTATCGGCACAGAGGCCACTTCGGATCCTCTGTCCCACTCTCCCTGGGTCCACCCCCCACCCCTCCTGTGCTCTCTCTATCTCTTTCTCTCAACCATAAATAAAAACCATTTAAAAAAAAAAACACCCACATTAAGACCTCCTGTACCTAAATACTACCATTTCTTGGCACCAATCAATTCCCTTCTCCTTTCCTTTTTGTCCATCCAAGGACACGTAGTACAGAACCAATTTTGGCAGGACCTCCAAGAAGCTTGCAGCATAGTCTTTATGCACATCGAAAAATAGCCAGCTTCACTGGGGCTCTTGGCTAACACTCCATTGAGCAAGCCACTCTTGATCTCAGGGTCGTGAGGTCAGGCCCAAGTTGGGTGGGGAGCCTCCTTGAAAAATTAAAAAAAAATTTTTTTTTAATGTATAAAATAGCCAATTTTGGAGCACATTTGTCATTCACCATCTCATCTCCCCTCAAGGTTCTGAAACTCAAGTGACAAAAAAAGATCACAAAATTGTACACATACAAACTAATGCTGACCAACGCTTAGATTTTCTTCACCATTTCACCTCTCAATATAACACACTATCGTTCTTAAAGCACACTCTTTTCTCAATTCAACAGCTATTTCAAGTATTTATACTTTGTCTAAATTATCTGGTGCACCTCCTTGCCCCTTCCTCTCAGAACATGGCCTCATCTGCTCCTTTGCATGGAAACAGTCACCAGCAAGGATACCTTCTCCTCACCTTCCTGCACCTCCTCCTATAGATAACACAGGTATCTCTCACTCTACCCCAGAAAAAAATGAGCTTTGCATTGAACAAGCGTGAAACTCTCACCCCTGCTCTGGATTTCATCCCGTATCGAATCTTTGGTGATCTTGATCTCCTACTGTCAATTTCTCTCTTGAACCCTCCACAGTTTCCTTCTCATGGTTCCCTTCTCTTGCATATGATCAAGTCAGCTTTCCCACAAAGTTCCTGTCCTCCTTTTTCATATTTTTTTGTAACAGAGTTCTTTTCTTTACTCTCAGATTGGGTGCTAACATAAGATTGTTCACATTCCTTCATTCATGAGACACTTACCACATTGCTCGCAGAACTGGTTTTTCTTCCTTAGTTAGCAAGTTGTTAGCTACCCCAAATTGTAGCCAGGACCTTAAGCATTACATTTATTTACTTTGCTAGTCATTTCATCTCATCTCCCTACTTCTCTCACATGCTGTAACTAATGCACATTCAATTACTCCCTTCATACATTTTATATATAGTGTTATTGCCTCTTTGTGGATTTCCTGAAATATTACTATTTATTGTATTTGTTTTGCACTGTTGCATCTTATAAAAATGTATCGTGACATGCACAAACTTTTGTGCTCTTGCTTTGTTTTTCCATTTCATATGCTCTTGCTAAATTTCATGCATATTGTTGAATACCATTGTCATTGTCTTGACTGTCACATACATTCCATTGGCAAATCAATTGCAGAGATCTCATTTACTCTCCCATTAATGATCTTTTGAGTAGTTGTGATATGTTCCACATTGTGAATAGCACTGCTACGAACTGTCCTGTAGAAGTTCATTTCTGTGTATGTGCAAGTATATCTGTTGGATATATACTTAGGGTGAGAATTACTGAATCGTGTCGAGCTGTAGAAGACAGTACCAAACTCGCTAAGTGTTTCTATCAGGTAATACTGCCTTTAACAACGCTCGAGATCATATACATCCACATATTTTCAAGGCTTGGTAAATGTTTCGCTTATCCATAATTAAAATAAATGCTTTTCTGTATTCACTGATCTCGGAATTCACTGATCTGTATTCACTGTATTCTCTGTATCTGCTTCCTAATGTGTGAAAGAGTTTTAGCCATTACAGTCAGGCTTTGACCATACCCACTATCCCACTGGAGCTACTCTAGAAAATATCATTTCGGTCTCTCTCTTGCCAAATTTAATAAGCATATCTCTAGCCATTATAATACCTGATCCTCCTGTACAATTTGGAACTCTGGACTACCTTTGCCTTCTCCCCATGATACCATAATGTTTTGGACTCCCACCTACTTGTTTAACCAAGCATCATGGTTTTTCACTGTTTTTACTCATCTTTTACCTCCAGCTAAATGTTGATTTATCCTAAGAATCCTTCGCCTCACCCTTGTTCTTCTAGCCTGATCTACTCTCCCTGGTTTCACAAGGCAGAGCTTGGTCCAGCTTCTGCTTTCCTCTATGATATCTTCCAGTATCTTTCATCCAGGCATCTTCCTTGATCTCCAGACTTTTAATACCACCGTGTACGTGCTGATGGTCTGTGTCTGCTGTTAAAACCCACTCTAACAGACAAGACCAATCTCATTCTTTCTGGTCATCTCCACTGATATGTCCAAGCACCTCACTCCTTACTGTTATTAGCACACCTACGCAAACACCAAACCGTACTTAGTGTTCTTCTTGTGTTCTCTGTAATATTTATTGGAATACATTCACCAAGGTGTGTAAGCCTCATGTCAAATGGTATCACTGATTCAAATGTCTCCCTCACGCACTCATATTCTAGCAATTCTTATTGAAGATTTCTCATAAATGGTGCCTACCCTTCATTTCTTCTTCATAACACTAATTCAGTCATTCTAACTAACCCTGATTCCTGAAACATCCTGTTATCTTCTCCTTCCACCCACTTGCCGGATGTTGAGATTGACCTTTCCCAAATCCCTATCGCCTCATGGGACAGGAGTCATGTTTTTCCCTCACATAAAACCTTTCGGTGGTTTCTTTTGTTTTTAGAACAAATCTAAAATTTCTTAAGATATTAAAATTATCAAAACGTGCATACCTAGGCAAACCTATTTATAGCTACTTCTTAATTCTCCTAAAGCATCCAGTTCTTTGGTTCTTGTTTTCTATGCCTGGATAAGTAGTCTCTCTACCCCAAGCTTCCTGATTAAGTCCTACCTATCCTTTACATCATATCAATTATTATCTCCTGGAGGAAAGTTTTCTGGCCCTCAGCATGAAGTATTCTATTCAGCTGATATCTTGAAGCCTTTACCCCAGCACTAATAATATTTTATTTTAAAAACTGTTTACAGGGCACCTGGGAGGCTGTCAGCCGAGTGTCTGACTTCGGCTCAGGTCTTGATCTTAGGGTTCATGATTTCCAGCTGCTCATCAGGTTCCCTGCTGTCAGCACAGAGCCCACTTAGGATCTTCTGCCTTCCTCTCTTTCTGCCCCCGACCCCAGCTCATGCTCTCTCTCTCTCTCTCTTTCTCTCTCAAACATAACTAAGACATTAAAAATACATAGGAGCGCCTGGGTGGCTCAATCAGTTAAGCATCTGACTTCTGCTCAGGTCGTGATCTCGCAGTTGATGAGTTTGAGCTCAGCACCAGGCTCTGCATCTGTGGTGAGGAGACTACTTGGAATTCTCTCTCTCTCCCTCTCTCTCTCTCCCCCCCTTCCATTTGCATACCCTCTGTCTCTCTCTCAAAAGTAAACAAACAAACAAACCTCATCTTGAAAAAAGAATAACTTTCATTTTGAAAAAAATCCCCTTTATACTGAGCTCATTAAGTGCTGACTGTTTAAAATTCCTGTATCTTTAGTATCTATTATACATACTCCCTGACCCAGAGAAGATACTCAAAATTGTTGTGGAATAAATGAACCGAAGGATTAAAAATTCAGGAAGAAGATATTAAAAACAAGTGTTTTCTATACATTTTTAACAATCGATGTGAAAAATATAAAAATGATATAAAAATAGATCAACCTTATATTCCTCTGTGATTTAATCAGTATTGCAGTATGATAAGGAGTGTACTACTCAAGGAAGATTTTTCCAATTCTCTGGTCATATGGAAAACTTCCTCCTTCACAAAATATAAAGATGAATATATATGTAAACCTCACTGTACATTTCAGGAAAATTTTGTGCCATTACAGCCATGACATACACTATTTCGTGTGGTGTAAAAGCTAAGTGATGGCAAAATAGCAAAATCATTGTCATCAACATTATAAACACCATCGTGATTACTAACATTTCTATAGGACTCTATAGTTTACAAAGGCTCAGCAGAAATTCAGTTATGGTATCTCATTTTTCACGCTGCTCCTTGTTCTCATAAAAAAAAAAATGTGTGTGTGCCCGATACTCACGCATATATCTTAAGCCTGTGCTTGCCAGCAGGAGGAAAACACATGTAACTCCCAGGGTTAATGCAACCTTACGCCGTGGAAATTCTGTACAGATTCAGAAAGCAAAATATATAGTAAGCATTGAGCTTAGGAAAGCCCTCAGAGTTGGAACAAAATGGAATTCATTCTGGAATTGGAAATGAATATCCCTTTTTACTGTGATTACAAATATCCTTGAATTTTACATTTACATATACCCCTTGATCTATGAAGAACCGGACAAATAACGTCAAATATACAGAAACCCAATTATCATGATTTCATTTCTTCTTACTTGAAATCATATTTTCACAAAATAAGAAAGCAAACAAAAAACTTTACCTCTCCTTTCATCCTTTGAATATCTTTCGTCCATCTGTCTCCTTGAATAGGGTGATATCGGAGTCGTGCACATCGCTCTCTACTCGCTCATTTTTGAGGACAGTAGGCAAAGAACACAGTTCGAATCCTGTGCAATGTGGCCTGAGGCATTAAAATGGCAATATTTCTCATTACGTAACAGGGACAGCTAAATGAATAAGCATGATCATCTGAAATAAACAGGTTAAAGCAAGTATCTGGGGATATTAGGGAAATTTTTTTTCATCTTTATAATGCCTTACAACAGAGATTCTACACAATTAAATAATGGTCCACGACCATTTATGGGCTTGTTATGTTAAGCATTCACTTCTTTCAAAATCATTGAATTCATGGCCAAAATTTAATAATTGATATATACCATACTCACCTAAACCTCTAGGCTTATATCATCTTTTGAAAATTACGTTTGATCACTTAGTGCATGTGTTATGCCCAAATGGCAATTATATTGACACCAAATAGACTAAGCCCTTCTTACTAAGGACACACACACACCATTTTGACCAACACTGCGCCTGCTACATTGCTTATGTCAGACCCCGCTCATTCATTCATATTATCCCTTGAACTTTAGAGTCAGTGGATCATGACTCCTTTTTAAAGTATGAGGAAAATATGAAACTCATGAGGTTCAAGGAAGGGAGTTTAGGAAGTAACATTAAATGAGGGTGGTGATTGGTTTCTTTTCTGTTTGTGGATGAGGAAAACTGAGCCTTAAGGAATATATATAGTATTCCCAATGTCAGACTGTAAATGATACACTTTAGTTAAAATAAACATATATTATAAATATATATAAATAAACATGCATAAATATGTTAAATGATAGTCTAGTTCAAGTAAATATATGTCAAAATATTAAGTTATATTTTAATGGGAAATATAAATATATACTTAGTTCAAGTATATATGTCATAAAAATAGCTTATTCATATTTATCCAAAAATATGATCCTTCACCTACACTTGGTTTATAGAAATAATATTTTCACAAAAAATACATAATAATCTCTCTCCCCTAGAAATAAAATACACAGTGATTAAAGAGGAGAAAATATTTTCCCTAAAAGAATAGTTTTGGTAAGTGTAGAAAGAATCAGATAACTGGTTTTCCTCAATAGATATGGATTTTGGATTTTTAAAAGATCTTAATATTTCACCATTTAATTACATTATACTGTTGGGAAACTTGAACAATCATCAAATAATGATAAAATGTATATACACAGTGTCATTTTTTTTTTCAATAAATATTCTCTCTACAAAAGTGCCAAATTATAAATCTTGTCTTAAGGTCGTGTATTCCTAGCTAACTGGTTTTTGTTTAGTGGTATTGGAATTGAACAAAACAATAAGAAACAAAATAATAAGAAACTAAACTTGGAAATATAAAGCTGGATTTATTTTGCTAGAAAAATACTCCTATTGTCAAAGATTCCAACTTTTGTATTACACTTAACTGAAAGAAGAGAGAATTTAACCTTTGGATAGTTCACTGCTAACCAGTTAGGTAGCACCCATAGAGATAAGAGGGGAAAAAATCACAGATTTATACCGTCTGAAAAAGAATCACATACTCCTTAAAACACGTCAGGATTAAAAAAATCATATTCTGCATCAGAAATATTCTGATCCACTCCTTTCCTCATTTGCAGAATAAAGTTAACGTTCGATATGGATTAACACAGATCCAGGAGTCAGTTCTTGGGGCAACAGTCCAAAGCCCTCCCAATTTTGTCCACAGCTTTCCCATAGCAAATGCTACTTTATCCCTCTCTGCTGGACAATGTGACAGCACAGGCACGGGTCACCCAACCTCACTGGCTGCAATACCTCATCGTACCTGGGATTTCACAGCAGGAAAAGAGCTTGGTCAGGATCACAGCTACGATGATGTGCTGGCTCTGCGGGCTTTTCGCCTCTGCCCTGACTCCACAAGGTACTAGTTGACGTGCTTGACTGACTCTCAGAGAGACCGTGTCAGGAGAAAGATAGCCGATGGCCATGTGACATTAGATACTCCCCCGCATGGTTTCCACTGGCCTCAGGGTCTCCTTTACTCCTGCACTCTGTGTCAGACAGGAGTCCTAGAGACCTCAAATGCTGAAGTTTGCAGACATTCTGTGGATCGGTACAAACCTGAGCTTCAGCAGTTACCTTGAAGCATAAAAAAACAAAAAGGCATTCTCAAAATCTCATGAGGTTAGGAAATGCTTAACAATAAATGTAAAAATTTATCAAAATAAAAAGGGAAATATCCACATTCAACCTGACATGATTCTTACTTTTTCTTTTTATAGAATGAAGTTAAGTTACCAATAGCTTTATTTTTACTATTTATATGTATAAATATTATAAAATGTGTACAAATTTTGGACTATTTTTAACAAACATCCTGAGGATAGCCATATTGCTTAGGATATGACAGAAAATCTAAATACATAAAAATTGAGAAAAATGATTTGAATAATAGCACATTCCTACTTACTTCTTGTGTCCTCTTTAACTGCCTGAAGAAACAGAGCCTTTACATAATAAAAATTAGGACAGAAAGAAAGAGACATGTTTAAACACTTAAATAGGTTTGACTGTGCTCCTTTTAAAGCATTAAAGTCAAATTCATCTATTCAACCTCTTGTAGCAAAAACTATCAAAGCATTTTTAAGACTATATTATGTGTTTAATTCAATGAGCAGCTCTATGCCCTATTTACCCCTACAAGTAAATGCTAGGAAGGAACAAAAACAGTTGTGTTTTTTTTTTTTCATATCAACCACATTGATCTGTCCATCTGAAGGGCCCCAATGATGAGATGCTTCAAAACTCTTCTTAGAAATGTGCAGTAATAACAACAAATCCACCTCGATGCCAGCCACACCAGGGGAAGTCTTTTCAAAAGCACTTTCTCCTGGTTGGAGCTCCCTTTTCCATGACTCCCAAAGCACAACTGTCTCATCCTCTTCTAAATACTGGTGGGAACACATGTGAAGTCTCTAGCTTTCTTTTTTCTGGTTTGCCTTTGGCTCACGCTGTTTCTTTTTAAGATCTAGCTCATTGCTTTCAGGAAGTAAGTTTCTGACACGAATAGAGATAATAAAGAAAGCCTTCTACAAATTTCCCATGCAAAAGGGCTCTCTCTTAAAGGCAAACACGGTTTTCAAGCATGCCTATGGACTGTGATCTGCCAGGCCCCGGGGTGTAATTCCTCTGCACGGCAGCCAGACATCTCTATGCCTTATGTCAAATTCCCCAGTGCCAAACGACCTCATTTAACAGAAATGTATTTCATCGTTTCTTTTGCTACCATTATATACCTCACTGGTAAGGAATGATTAAGCCAGCACATGGACTTTGGACGTGTATTTTAGAGGGTGAAGAGTACCCTTCATGGCCCTGAAGTACCCAAGAGTTTCAGACCTCTAAACTCTCAGGGCAACGTTGTCTTCCGGGTTATGGGTGATAAAACCCGCTGCAGTTTATTCCCCTTGTGCTTCCGAAGCAGCAGCTGAGTGAAGTGACTGACTTTGGAAGTCCCATGCTCTTCAGCAGCATCCAGCAGACCTTCTATGCAAATGAGTCTGCTGGGAGATTGGGCTTCAGGATCAGAAGCTATTAGGTGGTATTGAAAAACAGGTGTGTATGTCAGGAACCAAGCAGAAAATGGACTCTAAAAGTTAGCCCAGGTTCCAGGAATGTGTTGCCTCCAATCTTTTACAAAGTTGTTGTTTGTTTGTTTGTTTGTTTGTTTAATATTAACAAATCATCTGATACATATCTATCCCTACAAATTTGGAACAAAGCACCAATGAAAAGCAATTATTAGCAATTTCATCCTTGGGGTTCTTTAAATAAGATGCCGGCTTTATCATACCTAAAATAGATAGACTAGGTTCTAGAAAACCTTTCAAACTATATAGCCTTAAATATTTTATCAATAGTATTTACAGCAAGTAAAAAGAGTATTATGGTTAGAATATACGCATATTACGATACTTTTAGGATTGACTTGTTAAATTTTCTATTTTGGGAATGAGGCTACTTTTAATTAGTTTATGGAAAAACGTTAACCCCAAAGATCTCTGTGTCTTTAAAACACCCACACACTTTTTTACCCCAACATCAATGTATTTTTAGTGCTTCTTAAAATGATTCTTATACCTCTTTTCTACTTCGACTTTTATTTTTCCTGTAAGGTTTCACTAAAACATCACTCATGCTCACTGTCTTTACATTCACCAAGCCTCGCCTGCATCAAAGAAAAGTGCATACAATAATGACATCGAGCAAAAAAGCTTAAGGTGGTGGAAATCATGATTTAACCCCAAGATGAAATAATGAGTAAGTAAAGTGAGAGGGAGAGAGAGAGAAGGGATGATGATAACATGTCAAGAGAACAAGCAGTGTGGTAGCAGAATCTAACTAAACTCATGTGAAATTTATAACAAAGCAGGCAGACTGCATAAAATTTTGAAATAATATCCCAAGAGCAAAGGTGCAAGAGGAAGTAGGTTTTCGTTTGTATTTTTCATATTATGTTTTTCTTATGTAGTATTCTCACTTATTTCTTCTTGTCTACTAAAATTGGAAAAAGGCAAGAGGGTATGAAGAAATCATGACTCCAGAATTCTTGGCAATGTTACAAGGCAAAAAATTGGGACAAGTGATGTACTTTGAAAATAAATAGGAGCTTGTGCGAAAAGAAATGAAAGGCATGAATGGAGACAGTTTGCTTTATTTCTGAACTTTGAGTCTTTCCATGTGTATTTGTTAGTCAATAACACACATTAGTGCATTACATCTCAAATTATTTGGGAGCACTTCTTTTATACTTGTGCCTTTAGTAGTTAACGATTTTTCCTTCTGCAATCACTGCTTCTCTTGAAATTTTTTCTTACCTTAGTTTCAAGAACAATCTTTAGTTCAGTAAAGCTGTCAGTAGAAACAGCACTATCGTTTAAAGCACAAAGGATCATTTCCTCTTAATGGGGTTTGTGAGCAAAGGGCTAAGAAAGAATTCTTGAGACATCTTTGGTGCAAAAAAGGTGATTTTATTAAAGCCCAGTGACAGGACCTGTGGACAAAGAGAGCTATCCTGGGATTGTGAGAAGTGACTGATTATATATTGTTTAGTTAGTGGGGATTAAGGACAGCTTAAGCCTCTAAGGAATTTGGAATCAAGGTTTTCAGGGCCATGAGGAGCTAGCCACACTTAAGATAAGGTTATTTTTAGTTTTTTTTAATTTTTTTTTAATTTACATCTAAATTAGTCAGCATATAGTGCAGCAATGATTTCAGGAGTAGATTCCTTAATGCCCCTTACGCACTTAACCCAACCCCCTCCCACAACCCCTCCAGTAACCCTCTCTTTGTTCTCCATATTCAAGAGTCTCTTTTGTCCCCCCTCCCTCTTTTCCTATTATTTTGCTTCCCTTCCCTTCTGTTCATCGGTTCTGTGTCTTAAAGTTCTCATATGAGTGAAGTCATATGATATTTGCCTTTCTCTGACTGACTAATTTGCTTAGGACAATATTCTCTGGCTCCATCCACATAGTTGCACTTGCCAAGATTTCATTCTTTTGGATTGGCGAGTAATACTCCATTGTGTGTGTGTGTGTGTGTGTGTGTGTGTATGTGTGTGTGTAACACATCTTCTTGATCCATTCATCCATCAAAGGAAATTTGGGCTCTTTCCACACTTTGGCTATTGTTGATAGTGCTGCTATAAGCATTGGGGTGCATGTGTCCTTTCAAAACAGCACACCTGTATCCCTTGGATTAATGCCTAGTAGTGCAATTGCTGGGTCATAGGGTAGATCTATTTTTAATTTTTGAGGGACCTCCATTACTATATTCCAGAGTGACTGTACCACTTTGCATTCCCACCAGCAGTGCAAAAAAGATTCTCTTTCTCCTCATCCTCGCCAACATCTGTTGTTGGCTGAGATGTTAATGGTTGCCATTCTGACAGGTGTGAGGTGGTTTCTCATCGTGGTTTGGGTTTGTATTCTCCTGATGATGAGTGATGAGGAGTATCTTTTCATGTGTCGGTTGGCCATCTGGATGTCTTCTTTGGAGGAGTGTCTATTCATGTGTTTTGCCCGTTTCTTCACTGGATTATTTGTTTTCTGGGTGTAGAGTTAGATAAGTTCTTTATAGATTTTGGATACTAACCCTTTGTCTGATATGTCTTGCAAATATGTTCTCCCATTCTGTCGGTTGCCTTTTAGTTTTGGTGATTGTTTCCTTCGCTGTCCAGAAGCTTTTTATTCTGATGAGGTCCCAGTAATTCATTTATGCTTTTGTTTCCCTTGCCTCCAGAGACGTGTTGAGTAAGACGTTGCTGCGGCCAAGATCAAAGAGGTTTCTGCCTGCTTTCTCCCCGAGGATTTTGATGGCTTCCTGTCTTACGTTGAGGTCTTTCATCCACTTTGAGTTTATTTTTGTGGATGGTGTAAGAAAGTGGTCCAGGTTCATTCTCCTGCATGTCGCTCTCCAGTTTCCCAGCACCACTTGCTGAAGAGATTGTCTTTATTCCATTGGATATTGCTTCCTGCTCTGTCAAAGATTAGGTGGCCATCCACTTATGGGTCCATTTCTCGTTTCTCTATTCTGTTCCATTGATCTGAGCATCTGTTCTTGTGCCAGCACTGTTTTTGTGCCATACTGCCTTGATGATACAGCTTTGCAGTATAGCTTGAAGTCTGGGATTTTGATGCCTCCTGCTTTGGTTTTCTTTTTCAAGATTTCTTTGACTCTTTGGGGTCTTTCCTGGTTGCATACCAATTTTAGGATTATTTGTTCTAGCCCTGGGAAGAATGCTAGTGTTATATCTATAGAGATTGCATTGAATATGTAGATTGCTTTGGGTAGTATCGACATTTTAACAATATTTCTTCTTCCTATCCAGGAGCATGGAATCTTTTTCCCTTTTTTTGTGTCTTCTTCAATTTCTTTCATAAGCTTTCTATAGTTTTCAGGGTATAGATTCTGCACCTTTTTGGTTACATTTATTCCTAGGTATTTTATGGGTTTTGGTGCAACTGTAAGTGGGATCGATTCCTTGATTACCCTTTCTGTCGCTTCATTGTTGGTGTATAGGAATGCAACCTATTTCTGGGCATTGCTTTTCTCTCCTGCAACTTTGCTCAATTCATGAATCACTTCTAGCAGTTTTCTGGTGGAACCCTTTGGGTTTTCCATAAGGAGTATCATGTCAACTCCGAAGAGTGAAAGTTTGACCTCCTCCTGGCCAATTTGCATGCTTTTATTTCTTTGTGTTTTCTGATTGCTGAGTTCAAATCTTCCACTACTATGTTGAATAACTGTGGTGAGAGTGGACGTTCCTGTCTTGTTCCTGACCTTAGGGAGAAAGCTTTCCATTTTTCCCCATTGAGGATGATATTAGCCTTGGGTCATTCACATATGGCTTTTTGATCTTGTGGTTTGATCCTTCTATCCCTACTTTCTTGAGGGTTTTTATCAAGAAAGGATGCTGTATTTTGTCAAATGCTTTCTCTGCATCTATTCAGAGGATTTTATTATTCTTGTCCTTTCTTTTATTGATGTGATGAATCGTATTGATTGTTTTGCAGATATTGACCCAGCCCTACATCCCAGGTATAAACTCCACTCAGTCGTGGTGAATAATTTTTTTAATGTATTGTTGGAGCTGTTTGGCTAATAGTTTTTGAGGATTTTACATCCATGTACACAGGGAAATTTGTCTGTAGTTCTCCTTTTTAGTGGGGTCTCTGTCTGGTTTTGGAATCAACATAATGCTGGCTTCATAGAAAGCGTTTGGAAGTTTTCCTTCCATTTCTATTTTTTGGAACAGTTTCAAGAGAACGGGTGTTAACTCTTCCTTAAATGTTTGGTAGAATTCCCCCTGGAAAGCCTTCTGACCCTGGACTCTTGTTTTTTGGCAGATTTTTGATTACTAATTCGATTTCCTTACTGGTTATGGATCTGTTCAAATTTTCTATTTCTTCCTGTTTCAGTTTTGGTAGTGTATAGGTTTCGAGGAATTAGTCCACTTCATCCAGATTGCCTATTTTACTGACAAAAATTGCTCATAATATCCTCTGATGATTGATTTTATTTCTGTTGTGTTGGTTGTGACCTCTCCTCTTTCATTCTTGATTTTACTTATTTGGGTCCTTTTCTTTTTCTTCTTGATCAAACTGGCTAGTGGTTTATCATTTTTGTTAATTTCTGCTCTAATCTTTATTACTTCCTGTATTCTGCTGGTTTGGGGTGTAATTTGCTGTTCTTTTCCAAGCTCCTTAAGGTGTAAGGTTGTGTACCTGAGATCTTTCTTCTTTCTTTAGGAAGGCCTGGATTGCTATATACTTTCTTCTTTTGACCGCCTTTGTTGTGTCTCAGAGTTTTGGGGATGTGGTGCTATCATTTTCATTGACTTCCATACACTTTTTAATTTCCTCTTTAACCTCTTGGCTAGCCCATTCATTCCTTAATAAGATGTGCTTTAGGTTCCAAGTATTTGTTACCTTTCCAAATTTTTTCCTGTGGTTGATTTCAAGTTTCATAACGTTGTGGTCTGAAAACATGCATGGTATGATCTTGATATTTTTGCACTTGTTGAGGGCTGATTTGTGTCCCAGTATGTGGTCTATTCTGGAGAACGTTCCATGTGGACTGGCGAAGAATATATTCTTCTGCTTTAGGATGAAATGTTCTGAATACACTGATAAAAGTCTAGCCAGGCTTTTCAAAAAGAAAAGGGAGATGACCCAAATAGATAAAATCATGAATGAAAGTGGAATTATTGCAAAAAACCCCTCAGAAATACAAGCAATTATCAGGGAATACTATGAAGAATTATGTGCTAACAAACTGGACAACCTGGAAGAAATAGACAAATTCCTAAACACCCACACACTTCCAAAACTCAACCAGGAAGAAATAGAAAGCTTGAACAGACACATAACCAGCGATGAAATTGAATCAGTTAACAAACATCTCCCAACAAACAACATTCCAGGACCAGATGGCTTCCCAGGGGAGATCTCCCAGGCTTTTAAAGCAGAGATAATACCTAACCTTCTCAAGCTGTTCCAAAAAATAGAAAGGTAAGGAAAACTTCCAGACTCATTCTATGAAGCCAGCATTACTTTCATTCCTAAACCAGACGGAGGCCCAGGAAAAAAAAAAAAAACCCTACAGGCCAATATCCCTGATGAATATGGATGCAAAAATCCTCAATAAGATGCTAGCAAATCGATTTAGACAGCATATAAAAAGAATTATACACAATGATCAAGTAGGATGCATTCCTGGACTGCAGGGCTGGTTCAACATTCGCAAATCAATCAATTTGATACATCACATTAATAAAAGAAAAGATAAGAACCATATGATCCTGTCTATGATGCAGAAAAAGCATTCAACAAAATTCAGCATCCTTGCTTAACAACCCTTGAGAAAGTCGGGATAGAAGGAACACAAAGATCATAAAAGCCATTTATGAAAAGCCCACAGCTAATATCATCCTCAAAGGAAAAAAAACTGACAGCTTTCCCCCTGAGACCAGGAACACGACAGGGACATCCACGCTCATCTCTGCTGTTTAACATAGTGTTGGAAGTGCTAGCATCAGCAATCAGACAACAAAAGGAAATCAAGGCATCAAAATAGGCAATGATGATGTCAAGCATTCACTTTTTGCAGGTGACATGATATTATAGGTGGAAAACCCGATAGACTCCACCAAAAGTCTGATAGAACTGTTACATGAATTCAGCCTAGTCGCAGGATACAAAATCAATGTACAGAAATCAGTTGCATTCTTATACACTAATAATGAAGCAACAGAAAGACAAATAAAGAAACTGATCCCATTCACAATTGCACCAAGAAGCATAAAATACCTAGGAATAAACTTAACCACAGATGTAAAAGATGTGTTTGCTGAGCACTATAGCTTATGAGGGTATTGAAGAAGACATAAAGACATGGAAAAACATTCCATGCTCATGGATTGGAAGAATAAATATTGTGGATGGCGGCGTAGGAGGACGCTGGGCTCACCGCACGTCCTGCCGATCACTTAGATTCCACCTACACCTGCCTAAATAACCCAGAAAACCGCCAGAGGATTAGCAGAATGGAGTCTCCGGAGCCAAGGGCAGACGAGAGGCCCACGGAAGAGGGTAGGAAGGGCGGCGAGGCGGTGCGCCCTCCACGGACTGGCGGAAGGGAGCCGGGGTGGAGGGGCAGCTCGCCGGCCAAGCAGAGCCCCCGAGTCTGGCTGGCAAAAGTGGAGGGGCCTGACGGACTGTGTTCCGACATCAAGCGCAATTTAGCGTCTGGGAGGTCATAAGGTAACAGCTCTGCTCAGAAAGCCGGAAGGCTGGAGGACAAAGGGAGGGAGAGCTGCTGAGCCCCCGGACGACAGAGCTCAGCTTGGCGGGGAACAAAGGCGCTCGCCAGCGCCATCTCCCCCGCCCATTCCCCAGCCAAAATCCCAAAGAGAACAAGTTCCTGCAAGGGAACTTGCTCGCTCCGCGCAAACACTCAACTCTGTGCTTCTGTGGAGGCAAATCTCCGGCAGCGGATCTGACTCCCTCCCGCTGCCACAGGGCCCCTCCTGAAGTGGATCACCTAAGGAGAAGCGAGCTAAGCCTGCCCCTCCTGCCCCCGTGCACCTTGCCTACCCACCCCAGCTAATACGCCAGATCCCCAGCACCACAAGCCTGGCAGCGTGCAAGTATCCCAGACGGGCCATGCCACCCCACAGTGAATCCCGCCCCTAAGACAGGGGAAGAGAAGGCACACACCAGTCTGACTGTGGCCCCAGCGGTGGGCTGGGGGCAGACATCAGGTTGGACTGCGGCTCCGCCCACCAAATCCAGTTATACACCACAGCACAGGGGAAGTGCCCTGCAGGTCCTCACCACTCCAGGGACTATCCAAAATGACCAAACGGAAGAATTCCCCTCAGAAGAATCTCCAGGAAATAACAACAGCTAATGAACTGATCAAAAAGGATTTAAATAATATAACAGAAAGTGAATTTAGAATAATAGTCATAAAATTAATCGCTGGGCTTGAAAACAGTATAGAGGACAGCAGAGAATCTCTTGCCACAGAGATCAAGGGACTAAGGAACAGTCACGAGGAACTGAAAAGCGCTTTAAAAGAAATGCAAAACAAAATGGAAACGACGATGGCTCGGATTGAAGAGGCAGAGGAGAGAATAAGTGAACTAGAAGATAAAGTTATGGAAAAAGAGGAAGCTGAGAGAAAGAGAGATAAAAAAATCCAGGAGTATGAGGGGAAAATTAGAGAACTAAGTGATACACTAAAAAGAAATAATATACGCATAATTGGTATCCCAGAGGAGGAAGACAGAGGGAAAGGTGCTGAAGGGGTACTTGAAGAAATTATAGTTGAGAACTTCCCTGAACTGGGGAAGGAAAAAGGCATTGAAATCCAAGAGGCACAGAGAACTCCCTTCAGACGGAACTTGAATCGATCTTCTGCACGACATATCATAGTGAAACTGGCAAAATACAAGGATAAAGAGAAAATTCTGAAAGCAGCAAGGGATAAATGTGCCCTCACATATAAAGGGAGACCTATAAGACTCGTGACTGATCTCTCTTTTGAAACTTGGCAGGCCAGAAAGGCTTGGTACGATATCTTCAGTGTGCTAAACAGAAAAAATATGCAGCCGAGAATCCTTTATCCAGCAAGTCTGTCATTTAGAATGGAAGGAGAGATAAAGGTCTTCCCAAACAAACAAAAACTGAAGGAATTCGTCACCACTAAACCAGCCCTACAAGAGATCCTAAGGGGGATCCTGTGAGACAAAGTACCAGAGACATCGCTACAAGCATAAAACATACAGACATCACAATGACTCTAAACCCGTATCTTTCTATAATAACACTGAATGTAAATGGACTAAATGCGCCAACCAAAAGACATAGGGTATCAGAATGGATAAAAAAACAAGACCCATCTATTTGCTGTCTACAAGAGACTCATTTTAGATCTGAGGACACCTTTAGATTGAGAGTGAGGGGATGGAGAACTATCTATCATGCTCCTGGAAGCCAAAAGAAAGCTGGAGTAGCCATACTTATATCAGACAAACTAGACTTTAAATTAAAGTCTGTAACAAGAGATGAAGAAGGGCATTATATAATAATTACAGGTTCTATCCATCAGGAAGAGCTAACAATTATAAATGTCTATGCGCCGAATACCGGAGCCCCCAAATATATAAAACAATTACTCATAAACATGACCAACCTTATTGATAAGAATGTGGTCATTGCAGGGGACTTTAACACCCCACTTACAGAAATGGATAGATCATCTAGACACACAGTCAATAAAGAAACAAGGGCCCTGAATGATACATTGGATCAGATGGACTTGACAGATATATTTAGAACTCTGCATCCCAAAGCAACAGAATATACTTTCTTCTCGAGTGCACATGGAACATTCTCCAAGATAGATCATATACTGGGTCACAAAACAGCCCTTCATAAGTTTACAAGAATTGAAATTATACCATGCATACTTTCAGACCACAATGCTATGAAGCTTGAAATCAACCACAGGAAAAAGTCTGGAAAACCTCCAAAAGCATGGAGGTTAAAGAACACCCTACTAACGAATGAGTGGGTCAACCAGGCAATTAGAGAAGAAATTAAAATATATATGGAAACAAACGGAAATGAAAATACAACAATCCAAATGCTTTGGGATGCCGCGAAGGCAGTCCTGAGAGGAAAATAAATTGCAATCCAGGCCTGTCTCAAGAAACAAGAAAAATCCCAAATACAAAATCTAAGAGCACACCTAAAGGAAATAGAAGCAGAACAGCAAAGGCAGCCTGAACCCAGCAGAAGAGAAATAATAAAGATCAGAGCAGAAATAATATAGAACCTAAAAAACTGTAGAGCAGATCAACAAAACCAAGAGTTGGTTTTTTAAAAAAATAAAATTGACAAACATCTAGCCAGGCTTCTCAAAAAGAAAAGGGACATGACCCAAATAGATAAAACCATGAATGAAAATGGAATTATTACAACCAATCCCTCAGAGATACCAACAATTATCAGGGAATACTATGAAAAATTATATGCCAGCAAATTGGACAACCTGGAAGAAATGGACAAATTCCTAAACACCCACACTCTTCCAAAACTCAATCAGGAGGAAATAGAAAGCTTGAACAGACCCATAACCAGCGAAGAAATTGACTCTGTTATCAAAAATCTCCCAATAAGAGTCCAGGACCAGATGGTTTCCCAGGGGAGTTCTACCAGACGTTTAAAGCAGAGATAATACCTATCCTTCTCAAGCTATTCCAAGAAATAAAAAGGTAAGGAAAACTTCCAGACTCATTCTATGAAGCCAGTATTACTTTGATTCTTAAACCAGACAGAGACCCAGTAAAAAAAGACAACTACAGGCCAATATCCCTGATGAATATGGATGCAAAAATTCTCAATAAGATACTAGCAAATCGAATTCAATGGCATATAAAAAGAATTATTCACCATGATCAAGTGGGATTCATTCCTGGGATGCAGGGCTGGTTCAACATTCACAAATCAATCAACGTGATACATCACATTAACAAAAAAAAAAAAGAGAAGAACCATATGATCCTGTCAATCGATGCAGAAAAGGCCTTTGACAAAATCCAGCACCCTTTCTTAATAAAAACCCTTGAGAAAGTCGGGATAGAAGGAACATACTTAAAGATCATAAAAGCCATTTATGAAAAGCCCACAGCTAACATCATCCTCAACGGGGAAAAACTGAGAGCTTTTTCCCTGAGACCAGGAACACGACAGGGATGCCCACTATCACCGCGGTTGTTTAACATAGTGCTGGAAGTTCTAGCATCAGCAATCAGACAACAAAAGGAAATGAAAGGCATCAAAATTGAGAAAGATGAAGTCAAGCTTTCGCTTTTTGCAGATGTCATGATATTATACATGGAAAATCCAATAGATCCACCAAAAGTCTGCTAGAACTGATACATGAATTCAGCAAAGTTGCAGGATACCAAATCAATGTACAGAAGTCAATTTCATGCTTATACACTAATAATGAAGCAACAGAAAGACAAATAAAGACATTGTTCCCATTCACAATCGCACCAAGAGGCATAAAATACCTAGGAATAAATCTAACCAAAGATGTAAAAGATCTGTATGCTGAAAACTATAGAAAGCTTATGAAGGTAATTGAAGAAGATATAAAGAAATGGAAAGACATTCCTTGCTCATGGGTTGGAAGAATAAATATAGTCAAAATGTCAATACTACCCAAAGCTATCTACACATTCAATGCAATCCCACTCAAAATTGCACCAGCATTCTTCTCGAAACTAGAACAAGCAATCCTAAAATTCCTATGGAACCACAAAAGGCCCCGAATAGCCAAAGTAATTTTGAAGAAGAAGACCAAAGCAGGAGGCATCACAATCCCAGACTTTCGCCTCTACTACCAAGCTGTAATCATCAAGACAGCATGGTATTGGCATAAAAACAGACCAATGGAATGGAATAGAAACCCCAGAACCAGACCCACAAACGTATGGTGAACTCATCTTAGACAAAGCAGGAAAGAACATCCAATGGAAAAAAGTCTCTTTAACAAATGGTGCTGGAAGAACTGGACAGAGACATGCAGAAGGTTGGAAATAGACCACTTTCTCACACCATTCACAAAAATAAACTCAAAATGGATAAAGGACCTGAATGTGAGACAGGAAACCATCAAAACCTTAGAGGAGAAGGCAGGAAAAGCCTCTCTGACCTCAGTCGTAGCAATCTCTTACTCGGCACATCCCCAAAGGCAAGGGAATTAAAAGCAAAAGTGAATTACTGGGACCTTATGAAGATAAAAAGCTTCTCTGCACAGCAAAGGAAACAACCAACAAAACTAAAAGGCAACCAACGGAATGGGAAAAGAGATTGGCAAATGACATATCGGACAAAAGGCTAGTATCCAAAATCTATAAAGAGCTCACCAAACTCCACACCCGAAAAACAAATAACCCAGTGAAGAATTGGGCAGAAAACATGAATAGACACTTCTCTAAAGAAGACATCCGGATGGCCAACAGGCACATGAAAAGATGTTCAACGTCGCTCCTTATCAGGGAAATACAAATCAAAACCGCACTCAGATATGACGTCACGCCAGTCAGAGGGGCCAAAATGAACAAATCAGGAGACTATAGATGCTGGAGAGGATGTGAAGAAACGGGAACCCTCTTGCACTGTTGGTGGGAATGCAAATTGGTCAGCCGCTCTGGAAAGCAGTGTGGAGGTTCCTCAGAAAATTAAAAATAGACCTACCCTATGACCCAGCAATAGCACTGCTAGGAATTTATCCAAGGGATACAGGAGTACTGATGCATAGGGGCACTTGTACCCCAATGTTTACAGCAGCACTCTCAACAATAGCCAAAATATGGAAAGAGCCTAAATGTCCATCAACTGATGAATGGATAAAGAAATTGTGGTTTATATACACAATGGATACTACATGGCAATGAGAAAAAATGAAATATGGCCTTTTGTAGCAACGTGAATGGAACTGGAGAGTGTGATGCTAAGTGAAATAAGCCATACAGAGAAAGACAGATACCATATGGTTTCACTCTTATGTGGATCCTGAGAAACGTAATAGAAACCCGTGGGGGGGGGGAAGGAAAAAAAAAAAAGAGTTTAGAGTGGAAGAGAGCCAAAGCATAAGAGACTGTTAAAAACTGAGAACAAACTGAGGGTTGATGGGGGGTGGGAGGGAGGGGAGGGTGGGTGATGTGTATTGAGGAGGGAACCTTTTGGGATGAGCACTGGGTGTTGTATGGAAACCAATTAGACAGTAAATTTCATACATTAAAAAAAATAAATAAATAAAAGGAAGAATAAATATTGTTAAAATGTTAATACTACCCAAAGATATGTACACATTCAATGTAATCCCAATCAATATTGCACCAGCATTCTTCTCGAAGCTAGAACAACCAATCCTAAAATTTTATGGACCCACAAAAGACCCTGAATAGCCAAAGTAATTTTGAAGAGGACCAAAGTGGGAGGCATCACAGTCCCAGACTTTAGCCTCTACTACAAACCTGTAATCATCATGACTGCATGGTATTGGCACCAAAATAGACACATAGACCAAAGGAATAAAATAGAAACCCCAGAATTAGACCCACAAAAGGATGGCCAACTCATCTTTGACCAAGCAAGAAAGAATATCCAATGGAAAAAAGACAGTGTCTTTAACAAACGGTGCTGGGAGAACTGCACAGCAACATGCAGAAAGATGAAACTAGACCACTTTCTTACACCATTCACAAGAACAAACTCAAAATGGATAAAAGACCTGAATGTGAGACAGGAAAGCATCAAAACCCTAGAGGAGAAAGCAGGAAAAAACCTCTCTGACCTCAGCCACAGCAATTTTTTACTTGACACATCGCCAAAGGCAAGGGAATTAAAAGCAAAAAGGAACTATTGGGATCTTATGAAGATAAAAAGCTTCTGCACTGCCAAGGAAACAATCAACAAATCTAAAAGGCAACCAACGGAATGGGAAAAGAGATTGGCAAATGACATATCGGACAAAGGGCTAGTATCCAAAATCTATAAAGAGCTCACCAAACTCCACACCCGAAAAACAAATAATCCAATGAAGAAATGGACAGAAAGCATGAATAGACACTTCTCTAAAGAAGACATCCAGATGGCCAACAGGCACGTGAAAAGATGCTCAACGTCGCTCCTCATCAGGGAAATACAAATCAAAACCACACTCAGATATGACGTCACGCCAGTCAGAGTGGCTAAAATGAACAAATCAGGAGACTATAGATGCTGGCGAGGATGTGGAGAAACAGGAACCCCTTGCACTGCTGGGGGGAATGAATCCTGGTGTAGCCGCTCTGGAAAACAGTGTGGAGGCTCCTCAGAAAATTAAAAATAGAATTACGCTATGACCAAGCAATAGCACTGCTAGGAATTTACCCAAGGGATACGGGAGTGCTGATGCATAGGGGCACTTGTACCCCAATGTTTATAGCAGCACTTTCAACAATAGCCAAATTATGGAAAGACCCTAAACGTCCATCAACTGTTGAATGGCTAAAGCAATTGTGGTTTATATACACAATGGAATACTACGTGACAATGAGAAAGGATGAAATATGGCCTTTTGTAGCAACGTGGATGCAACTGGAGAGTGTGATGCTAAGTGAAATAAGTCTTAAAGAGAAAGACTGATACCATATGTTTTCACTCTTATGTGGATCCTGAGAAACTTAACAGAAGACCATGTGGGAGGGGAAGGGGAAAAAAAGTTACAGAGAGGGAATGAGGCAAACCATGTGAGACTCTTAAAAACTGAGAACAAAAAACTGAGGTTTGATGGGGGGTGGCAGGGAGGGGAGAGTGGGTGATGGGTGTTGAGGAGAGCACCTCTTGGGATAAGCACTGGGTGTTGTATGGAAACCAGTTTGACAATAAATTTCATATTAAAAAAGATAATAATAATAAAAAGTTCTCGAGATAGTGTCTCAGCGGATTTTCAGGGATTATGGAAAATCACTACACATCTGGCACCAGGCTTCGTCCTCAACGACCTTGCGCCACTACCAGTGAATGTGGCTGACTTCCGGGGTCTGCTGGGACCAGGTGGCTCCAACAGTCTCTACCAAATGTCCTTGCAGCAGTGGAATTGCTTTTCCCCATGTGGCCCGAGGACCTCCCAGACCCCACTCTGCTCCTGGGGATTCGCCCTTCCCATCGGAGCACCACCAGGTATGGAGCTGCAGAGTTGCAGACTTTGTGCTTCCCTTGTTTACAGTCTTAATGGAATTTAAACCCTCTCCTTTCTCTTTTTTTAGTTTAGTCCCTGTGGCTGTTTCCAATTTTCCACTTTCTCTCCAGCTGCTTTGGGGGAGGGGTGCTTTTCCTGTATTTTACTCCCCACCCCCCGCCCCGTCTCTGTCCTCTCTCCACCCGCAAAACACCTCCCTTCCCAAGGCTTCTCACTCCCCAAGTTCACCTCTCTGTGCCACGTACCTGCTGAATTCTGGGTGCAGGTTGTGCAGATTGTTGTGTTAATCCTCCAGTCAGTTTTCTAGGTGTGTGGGATGGTTCAGTGTTGGTCTGGCTGTATTTCATGGACATGAGACACACAAAAAACTTCCATGCTGTTCTGCCATCTTCTGTCCTAAGAAACTCTTAATTAACCTGAGGTTGAATTTTTTTCTCCCATGCAGTCTTCTAAAACCTGTAAGTTTACATTGAATTCTACACTCCAAGGCAAGTTAATCTTTTTTAGATGGCTTGAATTCCTTCCTTTAAGTTTTTGCATATAAGTGTCTAATGATTCCCGTATCACTTGCTGAAAGCAACATTGTCCTATTGAAATATCATTGGCGCTTTTGCCAAAAGTCAATTGACACTTTATTTGTCAATCTATTTCTAAACTCTCTATGCTGTTCCATTGATCTGAGTAACTATCTTCTTTCATCAGTTTCTTTTATCTTAAGTAGGGTTCATGCTCAGCGTGGAGCCCAGTGTGGGGCTGGAACTCATGAACCTGAGATATGACATGAGCTGAGATCGAGTCAGACACTTAACCCACTGAGCTACCCAGGTGTCCTACAGATATCTTGATTATTGTGCCCTTGTGCTAGTCTTCAAGTATCGTAATTTGTGTTCTCCTACTTTGTTCTTTCTCCAGTTTCCATTGACTTTTTTTTTTAAAAGTTCAGGTAGTGACCATATTTAATTAGAATTAGAATACCCAGTTAAAGGAATCTGGGCTCCTTGCAGAAATAGTTGATTATAAGTCAGAGGTAGGACACATGCAAGGTGAGCCTGGAACATGTGTACTGCTAGAAAAGAGGGGACTACTTAACATAATGTGGGATGGTCAAACGGATCGAGAGACCAGACGAACGAATTCCCAATGGCTAAAGCAACAGCAATTTAAGCAACAAAATAAATAACAAAATAAATAAAGTGCCATTGTACTATAAACCAAAATAAAAAATAAATATCCATCAGCCCATACCAGGATAAAAGAATTGATCAAATAAATACATGGGGGCAATGAGACAAAATTTGCATGCAGAATTCCAAATACAGCTCCAGGTATCATTCTACTCCTGCTTCAAGGAGACGGGTATAACTCCTCGCTCTCTAAGTACGCACTGCACATAATGATTTCCTTCCAAAAACTCATTACAGAATCATATGGAAGGGAAAACAAAGAATAACTTTACAATGGAACACTTGGCAAATAGTACCGGACTGAAGAAAGTTATCATCAACAGTGACAGGCCATATTCATAGCATGCGCTCTTGATATAATAATGTGATAAAAGTGACTCTGGGCCTGTGTGGGCTTCCTCCCCAAATATATGATCCCGGTCTACGCATGAGAAAAATACCAGACCAATCTCAACTGAAGGATATATTTTTTTAAGTACCTAGAAAGTCCTCCTCAAAACTATTCACATCACCAAGAACAAGGAAAATCTGTAACACCCAGGGGGAACTTAAGAACACATGACAGCTAACTGTGCTGTGGTAACACGGATGGGATCCTGGAATAGAAAATCTGAGTAAAGTATGCATGTTAAATCATAGATATATCACTTTTGTTTCTGAATTGTAACAAATATACACTATTAAGATAGCATGTTGATATAAGAGTACAGTGTATTTGGGAACTCTGTACTATCTTTGCATTTTCTTTCTGTACATTTAAAATTGTCCTAAAAATAACCTGTATTTAAAAAAGTAAAATCAGCATGTAGGTGACGACCAAAAAGGAAAAAATCTTACTTGGTTTTGGATTTGAATTGATTTAATCTTAGATCAACTTGGAGATATCACCATTTTGAAGCCTCCCATCTCGGACCATAGATAGTAGAGTTATCAACTTACTTGTCTTAATTTCTCTTATGAGTATTTCATAATTTTCAGCACATAGATGGTACATACATTTTGGCACATATACACTATTAATTTACTGTGATACTGCAACCAAATCAACATGAGTTTGCTCCTTGGTGAGTCACAGAAAGGAACTACACCATGTGAGTTGTCACAAAAAGGAAACTTTATTTGCAGCAAATGAGGAGATCGTGGGGAGTAACTTCCAAAGCCATGACTCCCGAAGCAGCGGTGAATAGGTTCCTTTTTTCATGTGAAAAAATGTTTAATGTTTTTTATTTTTGAAAGAGAGAGAAAGCAGAGTGTAACCAGGGGCGGGAGGGGCAGAGAGCGAGAGGGAGACACAGAACTCGAAGCAGGCTCTAGGCTCCGAGCTGTCAGCAGAGAGCCCTACTAGGAGCTCGAATTCACAATTCATGAGATCATGACCTGAGCCAAAGCGGGACGCTCGGCAGACTGAGCCACCCGGGTGCCCCTCCTTTTTTTTTTTTTTTTTTTTTTTTTTTTTTTTTTTTTTTGAATTAGGATGAAAAAGAGGATCCACCTCGCCATAGATAGAGGAGGACATGACGTGAAACATGCAACTTAAGCAAACAGGTCTCCACGCACACTGTGTGCTGTGTAAGTAAGGCTTGTGATAAGGCTCCTGCTCCTCCCTGGTTCGAGATTTTAGAATTATAATGAGGTAAAGGTATCATCAATCACTCTAGAGGTCACTCCATGGTCCAACTGAGCATGTGTGAGTCAGGATGACACTCAAACTGTCCCCGGGGGATCTGGGCAGGTTGAAGCTTTTGTCAAGAGAATCACTAATGTTTGAGGGATGCTATTGCTTTCCACTTGCCAGACTTAAGAGAGACACTGGCAAGAGGATTTGCTTAAGGAAAAATGTGGGAAAAAGGTGGGGGAGTCTAAGGTGGTAGGCAGTAAAGGTCACATCTTGGGGTCTAACAGGTGACAATACTAACGTAAATGATATTTTTGTTTATTTCAATTTCCAAAAGCTTATTTTTAGCACATAGACACATTACTGAATTTTAACATACTGTCCTTGATCTGGAAACTTATGTCTTTGCAACTGGAGGTCGTTCCCTTTTGCATTCCAATCTGTATCACTTTTTTATTTCTTGCATATCGAACTGAAATGGACTCCCTTGGGATGGTGAAGAGGTGTGATGAGTCCAGATATCTTTGCTTCTTTACCGGTGTTAAGGGAAAGCACTCAATCTGTCGCTGCTGAGTAGATTACTAACTGGAGGGTTTGTTTCTTTCTAATGTCATTATCATATGGAGGAAAACCTCACTTACTCCTACTTTACTTATTCCTAGTTTACTGAGACCATTTGTCATGAAATGATGGCGACTTTGAGGTGCTTTATCTGCATCTACTAAGGCTATCATGTGGCTTTCCTTCCTCAGCCTATCAATCAAGTAAATCACCCCAATTCATTAATCTTTCACATGTGGAATAAACCCACTCCATCGTGATATATAATCTTCTCAATAAATTGCTCCATGCAATTCGATGTGCAACTATTTGTTAGGAATTTTTGCTTGTTTTGTGCACATGGGCTGTGGATTCTTGGCTATCTGGTTTCACTATCCAAGTAACACTGGCCTCACAGAATAATTTGGAACATTTTCAATTTTCTTCTGTCTCCTGGATCACTTTTTTTTCCCTTTTAAATTTGACTCTTTATTCAGTAAATATTTACAGAATTCACCAGCGAACCCATCTGAGGTTCTCTCTGGAGTGTTTTAACTACAAATTGAATAACTCATTTTAGATATACAACGAGTTCAAGTTTTCAAATTCTTCTTAAGTGTGTTTTGAAAGATCAATTCTTTCAAGAAATCAATGCCTTTCAGGTTTTAGAATTCAATGGCAAAAAATTCTTCATCATGTTCCCTTATAATCATCAGTAAATCCTTCAATGTCTGTAATAATGCTGCTCATTCATGTTTCAATTTGGTCATTTAGGCCTATTCTTGATCGGTCCAGCTGGAGGTTTATCACTGTGGTCGGCCTTTTCAAAACTCACTGCTACATTTATTTTATTATTTCTTTTATTTCCAACTTCACTGATTTCTGCATTTCATTTTATGATTCCCACCTTAATTTGATTTGGGTTTTATTTCTTTTCCTCATTCTACTTTCTCAAGGGAGAAGTTGTGATTGTTGATTGAAAACGTGCTTCCCATGGAAGCATTCTCCCTGTAAACACTGATTGAACTCAGCCTCCACATATTTTGATCTCTTGGTGATTTGCTTTCATCCAGTTCAAACTATGCCAAATTTATCCTTTAAAACAAACAACGGCAGGGACACCTGGGTGGCTCAGTCTGTTGAGCGTCCGACTTTGGCTCAGGTCACGATCTTGCGGTCTGTGAGTTCGAGCCCCGCGTCAGGCTCTCTGCTGACTGCTCAGAGCCTGGAGCCTGTTTCACATTCTGTGTCTCCCTCTCTCTCTGACCCTCCCCCGTTCATGCTCTGTCTCTCTCTGTCTCAAAAATAAATAAACGTTAAAAAAAAACAAATAAAAAAATGGCAAAAACATTTTTTAAAGTTTCTCATGACTTTCTCTGAGGCGAGGAAGAATTTAGTCCAACAAAGTAAACTAAAGAGTTTCAAATGGAGCTTGACCTTGCCACCTCACGTTTAAACTTCTCGCCTCCAAAATCATGAAAAAATAAATGTATGTTGTCCAAAGACACCCAGGTTGTGGTAGTTGTCATGGCAGCCCAAGGGGTCACTACAACACCCTGTAACCAGCACCCAGATTAGTAAACTCCATAATATCAGCACCTGAGAAATGCACCTTGGACATGGTTTCTTTCCAAGCATAACGTTGCACCATGGTAAAGACTAGTCATTTCCCATTACTATTCGTTTTAGGAATAAATCCATGTGGCAGGAAATTTTGTCCCTATTTCTAATAGCATAGGTTAGACTTACCTGGTGTAGAACCTTATAAATAACTGGAACGTTACAGGAGGAGCGATTTTGTGTCTGGGGTTTTTTTGCTCAAACTTACGTTTGTGATATTAATCCATAAAGACACAAACAGACACTTTAAATGAAAGGAAATACCATAAACAAATGCTCAGAGACACAAATAACAGGACATCGTAAATTGAAGTGAATCAAATAAACATTTTTATAATTGGTGAAGATTTTATTGGCAAAATCAAACAGACTGATAACACGTTGCGGTGGTAACCAAGAGAGGAAGCAGGAATTCTTGAATGCTGCTGACTGCAGATAGAGATGTAGAGCATCTATTGTAAATTCAACGTCTATGCAATTTCATGTGGACATATTTTGACATAGAAATGACACTGCTAGACATTTACCCTATGTATACGCTCTATGGCAAGTAATACAGTATTAAGTGCTTTCATTCACACAATTCTAAAATTCTGGGACAAACCTAAACGTCCACTGGAAATAAAACATTTATCAGTGTGACATTTGCAGAAATTTATACAAAGTAATGCAGCTACCTATGTACTGATATGGAACACACGTGTGGTACATTTTCAACAGAAACATAAAGGATCGTTACTGTCGTTTGTAGCCACATAAGATTTTGTTTAGCAGACGGCCTGTGTATACTTGTACTTTACTAGAATACCTCTGGAATACTATATAAACCAGTTACATGTGTACCTTTGAGGTGGCAACTAGGTGAATACAGCACAAGATGGGTTGAGAAGATGTGTTCATCGTTTAGGACCTCTTACACTGTGAACATTGCAAATGTATTCACTACCTATTTAAATCAAGATCATTTAGTTATATTCTAAATGTAAAGTCTTACACTGAAACTTTTTTCACATTCTCTGGTGGAATGATTCTTGAAATTTCAAAAAAAAAAAAAAAGGTTCATTTTTGGATGGATGATTTTACTATTTCTAAAACTTACTCTTTTATCCATGCTGAAGGATATTTGAAAGATTATAATCCTTCATACGCCATGCATAGTTGACTAATTTGAGAGAATACCCTGTATTTTTCCTTACAGCTGTTAAAGAATGAAAATAGTGAACACTTGATCACAGCACTTTAATTATCAGGGCCAGAGAACTCCTTTTCACAAATGTAACGGAAACGGTTACTACAGTCAACAGTATAAATTGTTGATGGTCTCATGTGTCCACATTTCACAGGAGATAAGCTCTGTTGGAAATTCCTGCACCAGAAAATTAATTCATTTCAGAAAGACATTTCTCAGGCAAAATTTATCACAAATTGAAAACATATGTGCACTTATTTCAATGGCCTTACAAATGTTGAGAGGGTCATATAGCGTTAAGATTAGGAAGCGTAATTGTATCTAAACCTAATTAAATGTTACCAATGGACCATTGGAACTAGTGAAGAAGTACAAAGGGTAGTATAGACTGGAAGGTCTAGGGAGTTATAGATATACACTTGAAATATGCTCCTAAGACTCCTGACACGTCTGGGAAGTGATCAAATAATGTTCGGGAAGTGATACACTGAAATTACATATAAACATATCTCCAAGTGCTTATAATTCAGACTGATGTGCCCAGAGCAAGCAATTCCACTGCTAGCCTCACTTTGAGGAAAAAGGGTGCTGATTTGCCTTTAAGATAGTGTGCACTTTTTCTCCACTGAGCCTAATGTCTTCGACACCAAACGAAGCATTAGACTTCGGTGAAATTGGGCAATGAGAAGGAGGTACCTGGATTTTAAATGTGAAGGCTGGGCTACACTGTCCAGAAAAAAAATGTTTCTTAGTTTTAATTTTCACCCAAATCCTCAGGAATCTGATGGGAAGTAACCATTTCAAGAAATAAAATGGAGGTGTCCCCAAATTTTTATAGTCAGCTGTTATTTCAGTAGAACTTCTTTGCAGGGGGTTCCATTGCCTTCCCTGACGCGTTATGGGTTTATTTCTGTCTCTTGAAACACTTTTCCGGGTGATGTTTTCTGGTTATCCTCTTGTCCACTTAACATGACCTTCCACATGAGGGTGTCCGAGGGCTCAGCCCTTAGATTCCCGAGAATCATCCCAGCCTCGCACTTGTCACACTGTCTATCCACTGCTGCAGACATTTGCATCCCAGGCACAAACCTCTCACCTGATCGGCATGATCATCTATCACAAGTCCCATGCGACACCCCCGTACATACCTAAATGCTTTAACAGTTTTACTACCAATGTATCTAAAACTGAATTCCAAATATGCCCTATTAACGTTAATGGAAACGTCATTCTTACCACTCCTGGACCAAAAACCTGACACCATCCCTGACTTGTCCGTCTCACACACATGTTTGGAACAAGTGTAGAATCTGGCCACTTAGCCATCTCAGCTCAACAGACTGTCCAGAGTGCGTCTCCAAAGCAGGAGCCAGACTTTGTCCCTCCTCCGCTTAAAGCCTCTATGAGAAGGCTATATGAGAAGTCATATCTTCTCATGACCCTCATGAGCCAATCCAAGGTCTTACATTTTTCTGATCCCCACATGCTCTCACCGTCGTTCCCTCTCTGACTTACTTTTCTCCCACCTCGTTCCCCTTGCTCCAGTCCCAGGCCCTCTTGCTATTTCCTCAGGGATGCTAAGGACACTCCTACTGCTGGGATGCATTTGTATCAGCTAATCCACATGCCCTGCTCACTCAACATGCTGTACGAACTTCATTTCTCATGGAGTCTGTCCTGACCACTCCACTGAAAGCAGTGAAACCTCTCCCTCTTACCTTCATACACAAAAGACACTTTGCACTGTAGAAAAAGGAAAGATTTCACATCACTCCATAGCATATATCACCCCCTAATGAGCCATGTAATTCACTTGGCACGTTGAGATTGTCATCGCTCATCACCAAGAGCTCCATCAAGCCTGCATTGGAATGTACTATCCACAACGGCAGAAGACTGTAGCGTGTTTCATTCACCACTATAGCTTCAGTGACTAGAAGGATGCCTGGCACATTGTGGGCCATCAATAAACAGCATGTTAAATACCCCATGTTTCCCATAATATCCGCCAGTTATCTGGATTTATTTACAACGGATCACTTTTCTTCATTTTCTAAACTACTTTCGTAACATCAAATGACAAATACATGTGATTTATTAATGAAACAAGGCTAGCAGTAATTCTTGCGGAATTGTGCTAAATAATAGCATGAAAGATATTAAATACCACATTAGAGTTGCAAGATTACTAAATGACTCCTTTGGAAAAAGCTCTTTTGTTGTTTTTCTCGAATGATACCAAGCAAACAGGTACAAATTTCATGTACAGAGGAGGCTGGCTGTAACCACTTTCCTCTCCTCATTACCTTTTACCATTTCCTGCAACCATATCTGTGGACATGCTTGTATCATAGGACATACAAGATACAAAAGCAAAATGCCATTTCACTAGGTTTGGCAGGACTTTCCATTAAAGAACATGGAATAGATCATGCTCTTTGGGTCTAGTGAGGTCTCAGATTTGCATTCGGTTGCCAACCTAAGAAGCGAGATCAAATGGAATGAACAATATTCCTTAAGTCCCCAAGGATCTTTTCCTCTTCACCAATAACCTACCACTCCGTTACTGAGCAGTAAAGGGAGAAAGGCCATGAAATGAAAAATTACAGCTTCTGAGATAGGGGTGAGCCATCCAGCCATTGCCAGGGATACCTGCTTTCTTGAACCCTACTTAATCCAATCCAATGATTGTGTTTTTTGATTGAATAAGGACCTGTGAGAAAATTGGAATTATTAGTATTATTCACAGCATCAGTGAAAACATCTTACCCACAGAGGACTCATCAATAAAATACTGGGCACTTTTATCTTCAAACACTTTTATGATAAATGGAAGTGGCAGGCTCATTTCTCCATGGGGTAGAGAAGACACAGGAGTCGAAATGCTTCAATGAAGGAATCACTCAAGTCTCTGTGACTGGATCCAAGATATCAGCAAAGGGGCAGGATGGACTTAGAAATAAACAAATCTTCCCATACGATAAAGTAGATAGATAAATATGATGGCAAAGTCAGGAAATTTCCTCATCCTAAGACACCTTAAAGCATGTGAAAAGACAGGGCGCCTGGGTGGCTCAGTCGGTTAGGGGTCCGACTTCAGCTCAGGTCACGATCTGGCGCTCCGTGAGTTCGAGCCCCGCGTCGGGCTCTGGGCTGATGGCTCCGAGCCTGGAGCCTGCTTCCGATTGTGTGTCTCCCTCTCTCTCTGCTGCTCCCTTGTTCATGCTCTGTCTCTCTCTGTCTCAAAAATAAATAAACGTTAAAAAAATTAAGAAAAAAAAAGCATGTGAAAAGACAAGCCTTGTCTGGAGATATATGCAATAATTTACAGAACAAAAATACGTATTTTTAGAAATAAACAAGGGAAAAGATTACACAATAAGAAAAAAAGGCACAACAAACGAGAACATATTTCAAATAAATGGGGAGTATAGCCAAGAAATAAAGATGCCAAGCTCACTAGAGATCATGAAAATTCAAATCAAAGCCACCAGGGTATATTTTACTAGTATTGAATTGGCAGAAATTAAAAATAACAGCACCAAGTTTGTGGGATGGTTGATATCAAATCCATCTTTCAAAATATTGCTAAAATCATTTTGAAATGTAATTTTAAAATATCTCATGAAAATGGACCTTTAGGAACCCTGTCCCCAATGATTTCACTCCTACGATGATTTGTGATCAAGAGAAGTGAGGACACACAAGAGAGTTTTGCACTGAGACACGTCTAAGAATGATTCATGAAGGACTATTCCTAACCACAAAAGGTGGAAACAACCCAAACTTCCATCTTCTAGAGATTCTTAGCCACGCTGGGGAATATTATACAGCAGTGAAAATGAAGAGACTATAGCTACAAGCGGTCAAACTCTGTATCCCATTAATTTGCTCTACACACCTAAGGAAATAAAACTGCCATGAGAATTTTCCTTCTGTATGCAGTGGCTATCATACAGTCTGTGTTAACAGTGTGGGCACTGAATAATGCATGCAGGGTCTAAAATATCTCTACCATAAAAATTCTGTAAGTTCTTTGTAATCACTATTCCAATTGGCATATTGAATGGAAAGTAACAAGTTAATATCCTTTGCTATAAGCAATGTAATTGAATCTCTCTCAGCCTCTCTCTCTCTCTCTAACACAAAGGCATCCAAAAACACACACATGCATCAATATCTCTTCACAGTAATTACATTGTATCAGAAAAATTTGAGGAGTGTATAGTTAGTGCCTAAGGAAAACGAATGGGAATTATAGAATTGCGACCAAATAGATGTTATCATTTCTAAGTCTCCAAATCAACACTGATGTTAAATGTCCCTTGATTCTTTCACTCACATAATTTTGCTAGATGCTAGGGGTATGCATAGGTATCAAAGCCAATTTCAGATTTCAGTACCAATGGACTTAAGCCCCTGCTGTCATTACACTCCTGGGTTGGTAAAGCAGCAAAACATGGGAAATCCTAAACCATCAGTGTAAGAGTAATGCTTTTCTGTAGCAAAGCTAATCTCCAGTTCAGAGAGTGTATCAACAGCCCAGTTCAGATACTGACAGCCAAGTTCTCATCAAATGAGGTGCTAGACTATGAAACTCAGATTTTGCTCTAAACAATGGCAAAAGTCTCAGGGAACGTCAAAGGCTCTAGATAGTTCCTGGAAACACAGGGATAACAAGTATAAGAAGCTTCATTGAAACTCTGAGGTCCATAAACTTCAATGGCAGGACTGAAACTGAAGAACACTGAATTGGAAATGACAGGGGAAATACGGATTAAAAATAAACTTAATGTGTGAAAGAAGAAAACTCCAACCATTTGGAAGTTGATTGATAACAGCTGAGGTTGAAAATAATCGAGGTACTTATTAGGTCCTGGATTTTTAGGTCCTGGATTATTAGGTCCTGGATTATTGGTCCTTGATTTTTAAAATTTGCTTGAACCAATGTGCTAATGTGTACTTCATTTGTTTCTCATACTTATGAGTGAATCATTCATATTCATATCAGTATTTTAATAAGAATTTTATAAACAAGAAACACAGGGCTCTTTTTGTTTGTTTCTTTGGTTTTTTTTTTTTTAGATAAACTTTACATGCAACGTGGGGTTGAACTCACAGATCAAGAGGCACATGGCCCACCAACTAGGCCAACCACATGCCCCTGAGTATTGGCCTGGTTTGGGTTTTATTTTGTTTTCCTTTTTGAAAACATAGGGCTTTTAACTCATCCTTCACAAGACACTAATAGAAATATCACTGCTAGAACTAGATCGTGTAACTAGAACTCAGTGCCTACATGGACTATTTATGGAATCATTAGAAGGAACCCCACAGAATCCATTCTACTGACTTCATATTGCCAAACATTAAAAGTAATGGCAAATGTGATCTACATTTTCTCTTCTAGAAAAGAGATGCTCTCTCTGTCATTCTGGATTATAAGCAAAAGGAAAAAAATCATTTCCAAAGAATCATTCCAGGGTGCCTGGGTGACTCCATCGGTTGAGTGTCTGATTTTGGCTCAGGTCATGATCACACGGTATGTGAGTTTGAGCCCCACGTCGGACTCTGTGCTGACAGGTAAGAGCCTGGAGCCTGCTTCACATTCTGTCTTCCTCTCTCTCTGCCCCAATCCCACTCGCACTCTGTCTCTCTCTGTCTCTTACAAAGTGAATAAATGTTAAAAAAAATAAGTAAATAAAAAGAAGCATTCTAGCTACATTCAACCTCTTCATTTTTCAACCTCTTTTCCCATGGCCATGAAGGGAGAGACTCATCTTTCCTTTGAAGTTGAATCCCTCCCATATACTGATGAAGGAACAATAGAACTCAGTACAATGAGAAATTATCTCTTTAGAGTGCTCATACCCTTGAAGCCGTTGTTCTTTTGCCCTGTATTAGCCCTGAGAAGGTAATGCTGAGCCGTCTGAAGCATACTAAGTGTTAAGATGCAATATATACAATACTAAAGACTGAAAATCATTCCATGGCATGCCCAGAAGAGCAGTTCTTCTTGATTTAAAACAATGGTTCTTCTTGGTCACTGTTACACCTATGTCTCTTCCACAGAGAAATCTGCGCCAGTTAACAAAGTGCTTCAAAGCAACATGCCAAATAATACCGGAGGAAGTCGAAATAATTGTCTGAACCCCAGACATGCTTTGCATACTCATAGCATTTACATCAGGTTTAGGAAAGTAGACATACTTGCTCCTCTTTAGTATCAATCTTCAGGAGACTGGACTGCAGATCTTGGCATGACACCATGCTCCTCTCCCAAGTTTTCTCCTCTTTTGAAAAGTGGTAACAGCTTTTTCCACAGCAGTACCAGTTTCCTTGAAATGTGTCATCGTCTTCATTCCATGCTCATGGATTGGAAAACAAACATTGTTAAAATCCTGACACTACCCAAAGCAATCTACACATTCGATGCAATTTCTATCAAAATAACACCAGCGTTCTTCACAGAGCTAGAACAAACCCAAAATTTGTACGGAACCACAAAAGACACTGAGTAGCCAAAGGAATGTTAAAAAAGAAAACCAAAGCTGGACACATCACAATCCTGGATCAAGCTGTTCTACAAAGCTGTTTTCACCAAAACAGTATGGTACTGGCACAAAAGTAGACACATAGATCAACGAACAGAACGGAGAACCCAGAAATGGACCCACAAATGTACAGCCAGCTAATCTTTGACCAAGCAGGAAACAATATCCAAAGGAAAGAAGACAGTCTCTTCAGCAAATGGTGTTGGGAAAACGGGACAGCAACATGTAGAAGAATGAACCTGGACCACATTCTTATGCCATACACAAAAACAACTCAAAATGGATGACAGATCTAAATGTCAAAACCATCTAAATCCTAGAGTAGAAAACAGGCAACAATCTCTTTGACCTCACTCACAGGAACTTCTTACTTAAATGAAGACATGTCTTCAGGGGCAAGAGAAACAAAAGCAAAAACGAACTATTGGGACCTCATCAAGATAAAAACCTTCTGCACCGCGAAGGAAACAATCAGCAAAACTAAAAGGTAACCGACAGAATGGAAGAAAATATTTGCAAATGACATATCCGATAAAGGATTAGTATCCAAAATCTATAAAGAGCTTATGGAACTCAACACTCAAAAGGCAAATAATCCAATGAAGAAAGAGACAAAAGACATGAACAGACACTTTTCCAAAGGAGACATCCACATGGCCTACAGACACATGAAAAGATGCTCCACATCACTCATCATCAGGGAAATACAAATCAAAACCACAATGAGATACCACCTCACACCTGTCAGAATGGCTAAAATGAACAATTTGGGCAAGAACAGATGTTGGCAAGGATGTGGATAAAGGGGAACATTTTTGCACTGCTGGTGGGAATGCAAGCAGGTGCAGTCACTCTGGAAAACATCATGGCTGTTTCTTAAAAAATGAAACATAGAGCTACCCTATAATTAGAAACAATAATGGCACTACTAGGTATTTGCCCAAAGGACACACAAATGCTAATATGAAGTGTCACATGCACCCCAATGTTTTGCACCAGTTTCAATAATAGCTAAATCATGGAAAGAGCCCAAATGGCCATCACCGATGAATGGGTAAAGACGGTATATTCTACAATGGAATATCACTCAGCCATCAGAAGGAATGAAGTCTTGCATTTGTAACAATGTGGGTGCAAGTAGAGTGTATCGTGGTAAGCAAAATCAGTCAGAGAAAGAGAAATATAAGATTTCACTCATATGTGGAATTTAAGAAACAAATTAGATAAACATAGGGGAAGATAAGGAAAAACAAGCTAAAAACATAAAGGGAGGAAAACCGTAAGAAGCAAACCAGAAGAAACTCTTCAATACAGAGAAAAAACTGAGGGTTGCTGGAGGGCTGTTGGCTGAGAGGAGGGCCAAATGGGTGATGGGCATTAAGGGGGACACCTGTGGGGATGAGCACTAGGTGTTGTATATAAGTGACGATTTCCTAAATTCTACTCCTGAATGAATTACCAGACTACATATATGTTAACCAGCTGGGATTTAATAATTTCTTTTGAAAAAGTAATGTGTCATGATCTTTATCTTGAAAACAAAGCCACATGATCCTCAACCACAAGACCACTTAGAGACTTATGCTTTCTTTATGTATACATATATATATATACATACATATATATATATACACATATATACATACGTGTATGCATACATCTTGCTTACATCAGACTGAATGACTGAAAAATAGGTGGTTTTCCTGTATCCCAAACGTCTCATGTTGAGAATAGCTTTGGGGTCAAATTGTGGAGCCAGAGACTGATAGACGTCAGACCATTGTTAAAATGACACTGAGAAATCCTGACTTCCCAAGTACAGATACACTGCTCCAATAGGAAGCAGTTCTCCCTTCGGGAGAAATTCACCTAAGTGAATATAAGAGGGTGGTATTAATTCCAAGAGATCTAGACTGGAGAAAATTCATCCACAAGCAGAAAATACTCAATCAAATCAACATGACTTTGTGAAAGTCAAGAATTCAATTAGCTAGAAGAAAGAAAATGGATTTAATTTTAAAAAGTGAGAAAAATTAAAGGACTTGACAAATTCAATGTGAAGTTTTAAAATGATACATTAAAATTGAACAGAATGAGATAATCCCATGGAGGAAAAAAACTGTAAACTATCAGTATAATCATTCAGTACATACCTGTAGTGGGTAGTAAAATTAAGTGATCTTCAACTTCTGCTAAGGAAGCATTCTTGTCTTCTGGTTCTTTCATATCTTGCCTGATTTCTCCAGAACACCTGTGAAAAACTTCAATTCATTTTATAAAACTAAGGTCTTGAATGCTTGTAATAGATCATTTTATTATAATCACTTACTCTACTTCTAAATGGCACAGTGAGTGGCGCTGACTAAATGAAAGTACGATCAGAGACACTGCCAGGTTACAATATGTTGAAGTGCCAGAACATAAAACAGATTTTTAAATAAAATGATAACTTGCTATACATTATTTTGGAAGTACGTGAGACAGGAATCAACTTCTATAAAACAGAAATGTAAACAGGAAGTGAAATATACTTTTAGTTTCTACGCCACTTACTCTTCAAATAATGATTACACAGTTGGTGAAATGAAGTAGCCAGTATTTTATTTAGCATGTAGTATTTGCACAGGAAGCTAAACACCAGGGATTTGACTCTCCTCTAGTACAAGCTTATAATTAATACACTGAATATACATAGAGGAAGAGCACACATGGCGACTTCTAACATGCAAAAAGTAAGTGAAAAATCTCTGAGCAAATTGGCAGTATCTTCTCCAAACTCACACATAAAAAAGTGTAAAATCACGCAGTGTATGGCTCTTTAAGTGTACAAAGACGGAAAGAAAGGTCCCTTAAGGATTTGTTACGCAGCTAGGAATCGTCATTTCCAGCTCTCTACCACCCATCACTGAACCAAATGCAACGTCTACTTGTAAAACTCCAACATCAATTGCACAGTCTCCTGATGTACTCCGTGGCAATAAATATAACTACTGCTTCAACTCAGTCATCCATTCCAGTGTTCATATACTGGATCTGAATTGAAAAGACACCTTAAAGGGCCCCTGGATGGCTCAGTTGGTTAAGCGTCTGACCTGGGCTCAAGTCATGATCTCACAGTTCATGAGTTGGGCCCCGCATCTGGCTCACTGTTATCGGCACAGAGGCCACTTCGGATCCTCTGTCCCACTCTCCCTGGGTCCACCCCCCACCCCTCCTGTGCTCTCTCTATCTCTTTCTCTCAACCATAAATAAAAACCATTTAAAAAAAAAAACACCCACATTAAGACCTCCTGTACCTAAATACTACCATTTCTTGGCACCAATCAATTCCCTTCTCCTTTCCTTTTTGTCCATCCAAGGACACGTAGTACAGAACCAATTTTGGCAGGACCTCCAAGAAGCTTGCAGCATAGTCTTTATGCACATCGAAAAATAGCCAGCTTCACTGGGGCTCTTGGCTAACACTCCATTGAGCAAGCCACTCTTGATCTCAGGGTCGTGAGGTCAGGCCCAAGTTGGGTGGGGAGCCTCCTTGAAAAATTTAAAAAAAATTTTTTTTTAATGTATAAAATAGCCAATTTTGGAGCACATTTGTCATTCACCATCTCATCTCCCCTCAAGGTTCTGAAACTCAAGTGACAAAAAAAGATCACAAAATTGTACACATACAAACTAATGCTGACCAACGCTTAGATTTTCTTCACCATTTCACCTCTCAATATAACACACTATCGTTCTTAAAGCACACTCTTTTCTCAATTCAACAGCTATTTCAAGTATTTATACTTTGTCTAAATTATCTGGTGCACCTCCTTGCCCCTTCCTCTCAGAACATGGCCTCATCTGCTCCTTTGCATGGAAACAGTCACCAGCAAGGATACCTTCTCCTCACCTTCCTGCACCTCCTCCTATAGATAACACAGGTATCTCTCACTCTACCCCAGAAAAAAATGAGCTTTGCATTGAACAAGCGTGAAACTCTCACCCCTGCTCTGGATTTCATCCCGTATCGAATCTTTGGTGATCTTGATCTCCTACTGTCAATTTCTCTCTTGAACCCTCCACAGTTTCCTTCTCATGGTTCCCTTCTCTTGCATATGATCAAGTCAGCTTTCCCACAAAGTTCCTGTCCTCCTTTTTCATATTTTTTTGTAACAGAGTTCTTTTCTTTACTCTCAGATTGGGTGCTAACATAAGATTGTTCACATTCCTTCATTCATGAGACACTTACCACATTGCTCGCAGAACTGGTTTTTCTTCCTTAGTTAGCAAGTTGTTAGCTACCCCAAATTGTAGCCAGGACCTTAAGCATTACATTTATTTACTTTGCTAGTCATTTCATCTCATCTCCCTACTTCTCTCACATGCTGTAACTAATGCACATTCAATTACTCCCTTCATACATTTTATATATAGTGTTATTGCCTCTTTGTGGATTTCCTGAAATATTACTATTTATTGTATTTGTTTTGCACTGTTGCATCTTATAAAAATGTATCGTGACATGCACAAACTTTTGTGCTCTTGCTTTGTTTTTCCATTTCATATGCTCTTGCTAAATTTCATGCATATTGTTGAATACCATTGTCATTGTCTTGACTGTCACATACATTCCATTGGCAAATCAATTGCAGAGATCTCATTTACTCTCCCATTAATGATCTTTTGAGTAGTTGTGATATGTTCCACATTGTGAATAGCACTGCTACGAACTGTCCTGTAGAAGTTCATTTCTGTGTATGTGCAAGTATATCTGTTGGATATATACTTAGGGTGAGAATTACTGAATCGTGTCGAGCTGTAGAAGACAGTACCAAACTCGCTAAGTGTTTCTATCAGGTAATACTGCCTTTAACAACGCTCGAGATCATATACATCCACATATTTTCAAGGCTTGGTAAATGTTTCGCTTATCCATAATTAAAATAAATGCTTTTCTGTATTCACTGATCTCGGAATTCACTGATCTGTATTCACTGTATTCTCTGTATCTGCTTCCTAATGTGTGAAAGAGTTTTAGCCATTACAGTCAGGCTTTGACCATACCCACTATCCCACTGGAGCTACTCTAGAAAATATCATTTCGGTCTCTCTCTTGCCAAATTTAATAAGCATATCTCTAGCCATTATAATACCTGATCCTCCTGTACAATTTGGAACTCTGGACTACCTTTGCCTTCTCCCCATGATACCATAATGTTTTGGACTCCCACCTACTTGTTTAACCAAGCATCATGGTTTTTCACTGTTTTTACTCATCTTTTACCTCCAGCTAAATGTTGATTTATCCTAAGAATCCTTCGCCTCACCCTTGTTCTTCTAGCCTGATCTACTCTCCCTGGTTTCACAAGGCAGAGCTTGGTCCAGCTTCTGCTTTCCTCTATGATATCTTCCAGTATCTTTCATCCAGGCATCTTCCTTGATCTCCAGACTTTTAATACCACCGTGTACGTGCTGATGGTCTGTGTCTGCTGTTAAAACCCACTCTAACAGACAAGACCAATCTCATTCTTTCTGGTCATCTCCACTGATATGTCCAAGCACCTCACTCCTTACTGTTATTAGCACACCTACGCAAACACCAAACCGTACTTAGTGTTCTTCTTGTGTTCTCTGTAATATTTATTGGAATACATTCACCAAGGTGTGTAAGCCTCATGTCAAATGGTATCACTGATTCAAATGTCTCCCTCACGCACTCATATTCTAGCAATTCTTATTGAAGATTTCTCATAAATGGTGCCTACCCTTCATTTCTTCTTCATAACACTAATTCAGTCATTCTAACTAACCCTGATTCCTGAAACATCCTGTTATCTTCTCCTTCCACCCACTTGCCGGATGTTGAGATTGACCTTTCCCAAATCCCTATCGCCTCATGGGACAGGAGTCATGTTTTTCCCTCACATAAAACCTTTCGGTGGTTTCTTTTGTTTTTAGAACAAATCTAAAATTTCTTAAGATATTAAAATTATCAAAACGTGCATACCTAGGCAAACCTATTTATAGCTACTTCTTAATTCTCCTAAAGCATCCAGTTCTTTGGTTCTTGTTTTCTATGCCTGGATAAGTAGTCTCTCTACCCCAAGCTTCCTGATTAAGTCCTACCTATCCTTTACATCATATCAATTATTATCTCCTGGAGGAAAGTTTTCTGGCCCTCAGCATGAAGTATTCTATTCAGCTGATATCTTGAAGCCTTTACCCCAGCACTAATAATATTTTATTTTAAAAACTGTTTACAGGGCACCTGGGAGGCTGTCAGCCGAGTGTCTGACTTCGGCTCAGGTCTTGATCTTAGGGTTCATGATTTCCAGCTGCTCATCAGGTTCCCTGCTGTCAGCACAGAGCCCACTTAGGATCTTCTGCCTTCCTCTCTTTCTGCCCCCGACCCCAGCTCATGCTCTCTCTCTCTCTCTCTTTCTCTCTCAAACATAACTAAGACATTAAAAATACATAGGAGCGCCTGGGTGGCTCAATCAGTTAAGCATCTGACTTCTGCTCAGGTCGTGATCTCGCAGTTGATGAGTTTGAGCTCAGCACCAGGCTCTGCATCTGTGGTGAGGAGACTACTTGGAATTCTCTCTCTCTCCCTCTCTCTCTCTCCCCCCCTTCCATTTGCATACCCTCTGTCTCTCTCTCAAAAGTAAACAAACAAACAAACCTCATCTTGAAAAAAGAATAACTTTCATTTTGAAAAAAATCCCCTTTATACTGAGCTCATTAAGTGCTGACTGTTTAAAATTCCTGTATCTTTAGTATCTATTATACATACTCCCTGACCCAGAGAAGATACTCAAAATTGTTGTGGAATAAATGAACCGAAGGATTAAAAATTCAGGAAGAAGATATTAAAAACAAGTGTTTTCTATACATTTTTAACAATCGATGTGAAAAATATAAAAATGATATAAAAATAGATCAACCTTATATTCCTCTGTGATTTAATCAGTATTGCAGTATGATAAGGAGTGTACTACTCAAGGAAGATTTTTCCAATTCTCTGGTCATATGGAAAACTTCCTCCTTCACAAAATATAAAGATGAATATATATGTAAACCTCACTGTACATTTCAGGAAAATTTTGTGCCATTACAGCCATGACATACACTATTTCGTGTGGTGTAAAAGCTAAGTGATGGCAAAATAGCAAAATCATTGTCATCAACATTATAAACACCATCGTGATTACTAACATTTCTATAGGACTCTATAGTTTACAAAGGCTCAGCAGAAATTCAGTTATGGTATCTCATTTTTCACGCTGCTCCTTGTTCTCATAAAAAAAAAAATGTGTGTGTGCCCGATACTCACGCATATATCTTAAGCCTGTGCTTGCCAGCAGGAGGAAAACACATGTAACTCCCAGGGTTAATGCAACCTTACGCCGTGGAAATTCTGTACAGATTCAGAAAGCAAAATATATAGTAAGCATTGAGCTTAGGAAAGCCCTCAGAGTTGGAACAAAATGGAATTCATTCTGGAATTGGAAATGAATATCCCTTTTTACTGTGATTACAAATATCCTTGAATTTTACATTTACATATACCCCTTGATCTATGAAGAACCGGACAAATAACGTCAAATATACAGAAACCCAATTATCATGATTTCATTTCTTCTTACTTGAAATCATATTTTCACAAAATAAGAAAGCAAACAAAAAACTTTACCTCTCCTTTCATCCTTTGAATATCTTTCGTCCATCTGTCTCCTTGAATAGGGTGATATCGGAGTCGTGCACATCGCTCTCTACTCGCTCATTTTTGAGGACAGTAGGCAAAGAACACAGTTCGAATCCTGTGCAATGTGGCCTGAGGCATTAAAATGGCAATATTTCTCATTACGTAACAGGGACAGCTAAATGAATAAGCATGATCATCTGAAATAAACAGGTTAAAGCAAGTATCTGGGGATATTAGGGAAATTTTTTTTCATCTTTATAATGCCTTACAACAGAGATTCTACACAATTAAATAATGGTCCACGACCATTTATGGGCTTGTTATGTTAAGCATTCACTTCTTTCAAAATCATTGAATTCATGGCCAAAATTTAATAATTGATATATACCATACTCACCTAAACCTCTAGGCTTATATCATCTTTTGAAAATTACGTTTGATCACTTAGTGCATGTGTTATGCCCAAATGGCAATTATATTGACACCAAATAGACTAAGCCCTTCTTACTAAGGACACACACACACCATTTTGACCAACACTGCGCCTGCTACATTGCTTATGTCAGACCCCGCTCATTCATTCATATTATCCCTTGAACTTTAGAGTCAGTGGATCATGACTCCTTTTTAAAGTATGAGGAAAATATGAAACTCATGAGGTTCAAGGAAGGGAGTTTAGGAAGTAACATTAAATGAGGGTGGTGATTGGTTTCTTTTCTGTTTGTGGATGAGGAAAACTGAGCCTTAAGGAATATATATAGTATTCCCAATGTCAGACTGTAAATGATACACTTTAGTTAAAATAAACATATATTATAAATATATATAAATAAACATGCATAAATATGTTAAATGATAGTCTAGTTCAAGTAAATATATGTCAAAATATTAAGTTATATTTTAATGGGAAATATAAATATATACTTAGTTCAAGTATATATGTCATAAAAATAGCTTATTCATATTTATCCAAAAATATGATCCTTCACCTACACTTGGTTTATAGAAATAATATTTTCACAAAAAATACATAATAATCTCTCTCCCCTAGAAATAAAATACACAGTGATTAAAGAGGAGAAAATATTTTCCCTAAAAGAATAGTTTTGGTAAGTGTAGAAAGAATCAGATAACTGGTTTTCCTCAATAGATATGGATTTTGGATTTTTAAAAGATCTTAATATTTCACCATTTAATTACATTATACTGTTGGGAAACTTGAACAATCATCAAATAATGATAAAATGTATATACACAGTGTCATTTTTTTTTTCAATAAATATTCTCTCTACAAAAGTGCCAAATTATAAATCTTGTCTTAAGGTCGTGTATTCCTAGCTAACTGGTTTTTGTTTAGTGGTATTGGAATTGAACAAAACAATAAGAAACAAAATAATAAGAAACTAAACTTGGAAATATAAAGCTGGATTTATTTTGCTAGAAAAATACTCCTATTGTCAAAGATTCCAACTTTTGTATTACACTTAACTGAAAGAAGAGAGAATTTAACCTTTGGATAGTTCACTGCTAACCAGTTAGGTAGCACCCATAGAGATAAGAGGGGAAAAAATCACAGATTTATACCGTCTGAAAAAGAATCACATACTCCTTAAAACACGTCAGGATTAAAAAAATCATATTCTGCATCAGAAATATTCTGATCCACTCCTTTCCTCATTTGCAGAATAAAGTTAACGTTCGATATGGATTAACACAGATCCAGGAGTCAGTTCTTGGGGCAACAGTCCAAAGCCCTCCCAATTTTGTCCACAGCTTTCCCATAGCAAATGCTACTTTATCCCTCTCTGCTGGACAATGTGACAGCACAGGCACGGGTCACCCAACCTCACTGGCTGCAATACCTCATCGTACCTGGGATTTCACAGCAGGAAAAGAGCTTGGTCAGGATCACAGCTACGATGATGTGCTGGCTCTGCGGGCTTTTCGCCTCTGCCCTGACTCCACAAGGTACTAGTTGACGTGCTTGACTGACTCTCAGAGAGACCGTGTCAGGAGAAAGATAGCCGATGGCCATGTGACATTAGATACTCCCCCGCATGGTTTCCACTGGCCTCAGGGTCTCCTTTACTCCTGCACTCTGTGTCAGACAGGAGTCCTAGAGACCTCAAATGCTGAAGTTTGCAGACATTCTGTGGATCGGTACAAACCTGAGCTTCAGCAGTTACCTTGAAGCATAAAAAAACAAAAAGGCATTCTCAAAATCTCATGAGGTTAGGAAATGCTTAACAATAAATGTAAAAATTTATCAAAATAAAAAGGGAAATATCCACATTCAACCTGACATGATTCTTACTTTTTCTTTTTATAGAATGAAGTTAAGTTACCAATAGCTTTATTTTTACTATTTATATGTATAAATATTATAAAATGTGTACAAATTTTGGACTATTTTTAACAAACATCCTGAGGATAGCCATATTGCTTAGGATATGACAGAAAATCTAAATACATAAAAATTGAGAAAAATGATTTGAATAATAGCACATTCCTACTTACTTCTTGTGTCCTCTTTAACTGCCTGAAGAAACAGAGCCTTTACATAATAAAAATTAGGACAGAAAGAAAGAGACATGTTTAAACACTTAAATAGGTTTGACTGTGCTCCTTTTAAAGCATTAAAGTCAAATTCATCTATTCAACCTCTTGTAGCAAAAACTATCAAAGCATTTTTAAGACTATATTATGTGTTTAATTCAATGAGCAGCTCTATGCCCTATTTACCCCTACAAGTAAATGCTAGGAAGGAACAAAAACAGTTGTGTTTTTTTTTTTTTCATATCAACCACATTGATCTGTCCATCTGAAGGGCCCCAATGATGAGATGCTTCAAAACTCTTCTTAGAAATGTGCAGTAATAACAACAAATCCACCTCGATGCCAGCCACACCAGGGGAAGTCTTTTCAAAAGCACTTTCTCCTGGTTGGAGCTCCCTTTTCCATGACTCCCAAAGCACAACTGTCTCATCCTCTTCTAAATACTGGTGGGAACACATGTGAAGTCTCTAGCTTTCTTTTTTCTGGTTTGCCTTTGGCTCACGCTGTTTCTTTTTAAGATCTAGCTCATTGCTTTCAGGAAGTAAGTTTCTGACACGAATAGAGATAATAAAGAAAGCCTTCTACAAATTTCCCATGCAAAAGGGCTCTCTCTTAAAGGCAAACACGGTTTTCAAGCATGCCTATGGACTGTGATCTGCCAGGCCCCGGGGTGTAATTCCTCTGCACGGCAGCCAGACATCTCTATGCCTTATGTCAAATTCCCCAGTGCCAAACGACCTCATTTAACAGAAATGTATTTCATCGTTTCTTTTGCTACCATTATATACCTCACTGGTAAGGAATGATTAAGCCAGCACATGGACTTTGGACGTGTATTTTAGAGGGTGAAGAGTACCCTTCATGGCCCTGAAGTACCCAAGAGTTTCAGACCTCTAAACTCTCAGGGCAACGTTGTCTTCCGGGTTATGGGTGATAAAACCCGCTGCAGTTTATTCCCCTTGTGCTTCCGAAGCAGCAGCTGAGTGAAGTGACTGACTTTGGAAGTCCCATGCTCTTCAGCAGCATCCAGCAGACCTTCTATGCAAATGAGTCTGCTGGGAGATTGGGCTTCAGGATCAGAAGCTATTAGGTGGTATTGAAAAACAGGTGTGTATGTCAGGAACCAAGCAGAAAATGGACTCTAAAAGTTAGCCCAGGTTCCAGGAATGTGTTGCCTCCAATCTTTTACAAAGTTGTTGTTTGTTTGTTTGTTTGTTTAATATTAACAAATCATCTGATACATATCTATCCCTACAAATTTGGAACAAAGCACCAATGAAAAGCAATTATTAGCAATTTCATCCTTGGGGTTCTTTAAATAAGATGCCGGCTTTATCATACCTAAAATAGATAGACTAGGTTCTAGAAAACCTTTCAAACTATATAGCCTTAAATATTTTATCAATAGTATTTACAGCAAGTAAAAAGAGTATTATGGTTAGAATATACGCATATTACGATACTTTTAGGATTGACTTGTTAAATTTTCTATTTTGGGAATGAGGCTACTTTTAATTAGTTTATGGAAAAACGTTAACCCCAAAGATCTCTGTGTCTTTAAAACACCCACACACTTTTTTACCCCAACATCAATGTATTTTTAGTGCTTCTTAAAATGATTCTTATACCTCTTTTCTACTTCGACTTTTATTTTTCCTGTAAGGTTTCACTAAAACATCACTCATGCTCACTGTCTTTACATTCACCAAGCCTCGCCTGCATCAAAGAAAAGTGCATACAATAATGACATCGAGCAAAAAAGCTTAAGGTGGTGGAAATCATGATTTAACCCCAAGATGAAATAATGAGTAAGTAAAGTGAGAGGGAGAGAGAGAGAAGGGATGATGATAACATGTCAAGAGAACAAGCAGTGTGGTAGCAGAATCTAACTAAACTCATGTGAAATTTATAACAAAGCAGGCAGACTGCATAAAATTTTGAAATAATATCCCAAGAGCAAAGGTGCAAGAGGAAGTAGGTTTTCGTTTGTATTTTTCATATTATGTTTTTCTTATGTAGTATTCTCACTTATTTCTTCTTGTCTACTAAAATTGGAAAAAGGCAAGAGGGTATGAAGAAATCATGACTCCAGAATTCTTGGCAATGTTACAAGGCAAAAAATTGGGACAAGTGATGTACTTTGAAAATAAATAGGAGCTTGTGCGAAAAGAAATGAAAGGCATGAATGGAGACAGTTTGCTTTATTTCTGAACTTTGAGTCTTTCCATGTGTATTTGTTAGTCAATAACACACATTAGTGCATTACATCTCAAATTATTTGGGAGCACTTCTTTTATACTTGTGCCTTTAGTAGTTAACGATTTTTCCTTCTGCAATCACTGCTTCTCTTGAAATTTTTTCTTACCTTAGTTTCAAGAACAATCTTTAGTTCAGTAAAGCTGTCAGTAGAAACAGCACTATCGTTTAAAGCACAAAGGATCATTTCCTCTTAATGGGGTTTGTGAGCAAAGGGCTAAGAAAGAATTCTTGAGACATCTTTGGTGCAAAAAAGGTGATTTTATTAAAGCCCAGTGACAGGACCTGTGGACAAAGAGAGCTATCCTGGGATTGTGAGAAGTGACTGATTATATATTGTTTAGTTAGTGGGGATTAAGGACAGCTTAAGCCTCTAAGGAATTTGGAATCAAGGTTTTCAGGGCCATGAGGAGCTAGCCACACTTAAGATAAGGTTATTTTTAGTTTTTTTTAATTTTTTTTTAATTTACATCTAAATTAGTCAGCATATAGTGCAGCAATGATTTCAGGAGTAGATTCCTTAATGCCCCTTACGCACTTAACCCAACCCCCTCCCACAACCCCTCCAGTAACCCTCTCTTTGTTCTCCATATTCAAGAGTCTCTTTTGTCCCCCCTCCCTCTTTTCCTATTATTTTGCTTCCCTTCCCTTCTGTTCATCGGTTCTGTGTCTTAAAGTTCTCATATGAGTGAAGTCATATGATATTTGCCTTTCTCTGACTGACTAATTTGCTTAGGACAATATTCTCTGGCTCCATCCACATAGTTGCACTTGCCAAGATTTCATTCTTTTGGATTGGCGAGTAATACTCCATTGTGTGTGTGTGTGTGTGTGTGTGTGTGTATGTGTGTGTGTAACACATCTTCTTGATCCATTCATCCATCAAAGGAAATTTGGGCTCTTTCCACACTTTGGCTATTGTTGATAGTGCTGCTATAAGCATTGGGGTGCATGTGTCCTTTCAAAACAGCACACCTGTATCCCTTGGATTAATGCCTAGTAGTGCAATTGCTGGGTCATAGGGTAGATCTATTTTTAATTTTTGAGGGACCTCCATTACTATATTCCAGAGTGACTGTACCACTTTGCATTCCCACCAGCAGTGCAAAAAAGATTCTCTTTCTCCTCATCCTCGCCAACATCTGTTGTTGGCTGAGATGTTAATGGTTGCCATTCTGACAGGTGTGAGGTGGTTTCTCATCGTGGTTTGGGTTTGTATTCTCCTGATGATGAGTGATGAGGAGTATCTTTTCATGTGTCGGTTGGCCATCTGGATGTCTTCTTTGGAGGAGTGTCTATTCATGTGTTTTGCCCGTTTCTTCACTGGATTATTTGTTTTCTGGGTGTAGAGTTAGATAAGTTCTTTATAGATTTTGGATACTAACCCTTTGTCTGATATGTCTTGCAAATATGTTCTCCCATTCTGTCGGTTGCCTTTTAGTTTTGGTGATTGTTTCCTTCGCTGTCCAGAAGCTTTTTATTCTGATGAGGTCCCAGTAATTCATTTATGCTTTTGTTTCCCTTGCCTCCAGAGACGTGTTGAGTAAGACGTTGCTGCGGCCAAGATCAAAGAGGTTTCTGCCTGCTTTCTCCCCGAGGATTTTGATGGCTTCCTGTCTTACGTTGAGGTCTTTCATCCACTTTGAGTTTATTTTTGTGGATGGTGTAAGAAAGTGGTCCAGGTTCATTCTCCTGCATGTCGCTCTCCAGTTTCCCAGCACCACTTGCTGAAGAGATTGTCTTTATTCCATTGGATATTGCTTCCTGCTCTGTCAAAGATTAGGTGGCCATCCACTTATGGGTCCATTTCTCGTTTCTCTATTCTGTTCCATTGATCTGAGCATCTGTTCTTGTGCCAGCACTGTTTTTGTGCCATACTGCCTTGATGATACAGCTTTGCAGTATAGCTTGAAGTCTGGGATTTTGATGCCTCCTGCTTTGGTTTTCTTTTTCAAGATTTCTTTGACTCTTTGGGGTCTTTCCTGGTTGCATACCAATTTTAGGATTATTTGTTCTAGCCCTGGGAAGAATGCTAGTGTTATATCTATAGAGATTGCATTGAATATGTAGATTGCTTTGGGTAGTATCGACATTTTAACAATATTTCTTCTTCCTATCCAGGAGCATGGAATCTTTTTCCCTTTTTTTGTGTCTTCTTCAATTTCTTTCATAAGCTTTCTATAGTTTTCAGGGTATAGATTCTGCACCTTTTTGGTTACATTTATTCCTAGGTATTTTATGGGTTTTGGTGCAACTGTAAGTGGGATCGATTCCTTGATTACCCTTTCTGTCGCTTCATTGTTGGTGTATAGGAATGCAACCTATTTCTGGGCATTGCTTTTCTCTCCTGCAACTTTGCTCAATTCATGAATCACTTCTAGCAGTTTTCTGGTGGAACCCTTTGGGTTTTCCATAAGGAGTATCATGTCAACTCCGAAGAGTGAAAGTTTGACCTCCTCCTGGCCAATTTGCATGCTTTTATTTCTTTGTGTTTTCTGATTGCTGAGTTCAAATCTTCCACTACTATGTTGAATAACTGTGGTGAGAGTGGACGTTCCTGTCTTGTTCCTGACCTTAGGGAGAAAGCTTTCCATTTTTCCCCATTGAGGATGATATTAGCCTTGGGTCATTCACATATGGCTTTTTGATCTTGTGGTTTGATCCTTCTATCCCTACTTTCTTGAGGGTTTTTATCAAGAAAGGATGCTGTATTTTGTCAAATGCTTTCTCTGCATCTATTCAGAGGATTTTATTATTCTTGTCCTTTCTTTTATTGATGTGATGAATCGTATTGATTGTTTTGCAGATATTGACCCAGCCCTACATCCCAGGTATAAACTCCACTCAGTCGTGGTGAATAATTTTTTTAATGTATTGTTGGAGCTGTTTGGCTAATAGTTTTTGAGGATTTTACATCCATGTACACAGGGAAATTTGTCTGTAGTTCTCCTTTTTAGTGGGGTCTCTGTCTGGTTTTGGAATCAACATAATGCTGGCTTCATAGAAAGCGTTTGGAAGTTTTCCTTCCATTTCTATTTTTTGGAACAGTTTCAAGAGAACGGGTGTTAACTCTTCCTTAAATGTTTGGTAGAATTCCCCCTGGAAAGCCTTCTGACCCTGGACTCTTGTTTTTTGGCAGATTTTTGATTACTAATTCGATTTCCTTACTGGTTATGGATCTGTTCAAATTTTCTATTTCTTCCTGTTTCAGTTTTGGTAGTGTATAGGTTTCGAGGAATTAGTCCACTTCATCCAGATTGCCTATTTTACTGACAAAAATTGCTCATAATATCCTCTGATGATTGATTTTATTTCTGTTGTGTTGGTTGTGACCTCTCCTCTTTCATTCTTGATTTTACTTATTTGGGTCCTTTTCTTTTTCTTCTTGATCAAACTGGCTAGTGGTTTATCATTTTTGTTAATTTCTGCTCTAATCTTTATTACTTCCTGTATTCTGCTGGTTTGGGGTGTAATTTGCTGTTCTTTTCCAAGCTCCTTAAGGTGTAAGGTTGTGTACCTGAGATCTTTCTTCTTTCTTTAGGAAGGCCTGGATTGCTATATACTTTCTTCTTTTGACCGCCTTTGTTGTGTCTCAGAGTTTTGGGGATGTGGTGCTATCATTTTCATTGACTTCCATACACTTTTTAATTTCCTCTTTAACCTCTTGGCTAGCCCATTCATTCCTTAATAAGATGTGCTTTAGGTTCCAAGTATTTGTTACCTTTCCAAATTTTTTCCTGTGGTTGATTTCAAGTTTCATAACGTTGTGGTCTGAAAACATGCATGGTATGATCTTGATATTTTTGCACTTGTTGAGGGCTGATTTGTGTCCCAGTATGTGGTCTATTCTGGAGAACGTTCCATGTGGACTGGCGAAGAATATATTCTTCTGCTTTAGGATGAAATGTTCTGAATACACTGATAAAAGTCTAGCCAGGCTTTTCAAAAAGAAAAGGGAGATGACCCAAATAGATAAAATCATGAATGAAAGTGGAATTATTGCAAAAAACCCCTCAGAAATACAAGCAATTATCAGGGAATACTATGAAGAATTATGTGCTAACAAACTGGACAACCTGGAAGAAATAGACAAATTCCTAAACACCCACACACTTCCAAAACTCAACCAGGAAGAAATAGAAAGCTTGAACAGACACATAACCAGCGATGAAATTGAATCAGTTAACAAACATCTCCCAACAAACAACATTCCAGGACCAGATGGCTTCCCAGGGGAGATCTCCCAGGCTTTTAAAGCAGAGATAATACCTAACCTTCTCAAGCTGTTCCAAAAAATAGAAAGGTAAGGAAAACTTCCAGACTCATTCTATGAAGCCAGCATTACTTTCATTCCTAAACCAGACGGAGGCCCAGGAAAAAAAAAAAAAACCCTACAGGCCAATATCCCTGATGAATATGGATGCAAAAATCCTCAATAAGATGCTAGCAAATCGATTTAGACAGCATATAAAAAGAATTATACACAATGATCAAGTAGGATGCATTCCTGGACTGCAGGGCTGGTTCAACATTCGCAAATCAATCAATTTGATACATCACATTAATAAAAGAAAAGATAAGAACCATATGATCCTGTCTATGATGCAGAAAAAGCATTCAACAAAATTCAGCATCCTTGCTTAACAACCCTTGAGAAAGTCGGGATAGAAGGAACACAAAGATCATAAAAGCCATTTATGAAAAGCCCACAGCTAATATCATCCTCAAAGGAAAAAAAACTGACAGCTTTCCCCCTGAGACCAGGAACACGACAGGGACATCCACGCTCATCTCTGCTGTTTAACATAGTGTTGGAAGTGCTAGCATCAGCAATCAGACAACAAAAGGAAATCAAGGCATCAAAATAGGCAATGATGATGTCAAGCATTCACTTTTTGCAGGTGACATGATATTATAGGTGGAAAACCCGATAGACTCCACCAAAAGTCTGATAGAACTGTTACATGAATTCAGCCTAGTCGCAGGATACAAAATCAATGTACAGAAATCAGTTGCATTCTTATACACTAATAATGAAGCAACAGAAAGACAAATAAAGAAACTGATCCCATTCACAATTGCACCAAGAAGCATAAAATACCTAGGAATAAACTTAACCACAGATGTAAAAGATGTGTTTGCTGAGCACTATAGCTTATGAGGGTATTGAAGAAGACATAAAGACATGGAAAAACATTCCATGCTCATGGATTGGAAGAATAAATATTGTGGATGGCGGCGTAGGAGGACGCTGGGCTCACCGCACGTCCTGCCGATCACTTAGATTCCACCTACACCTGCCTAAATAACCCAGAAAACCGCCAGAGGATTAGCAGAATGGAGTCTCCGGAGCCAAGGGCAGACGAGAGGCCCACGGAAGAGGGTAGGAAGGGCGGCGAGGCGGTGCGCCCTCCACGGACTGGCGGAAGGGAGCCGGGGTGGAGGGGCAGCTCGCCGGCCAAGCAGAGCCCCCGAGTCTGGCTGGCAAAAGTGGAGGGGCCTGACGGACTGTGTTCCGACATCAAGCGCAATTTAGCGTCTGGGAGGTCATAAGGTAACAGCTCTGCTCAGAAAGCCGGAAGGCTGGAGGACAAAGGGAGGGAGAGCTGCTGAGCCCCCGGACGACAGAGCTCAGCTTGGCGGGGAACAAAGGCGCTCGCCAGCGCCATCTCCCCCGCCCATTCCCCAGCCAAAATCCCAAAGAGAACAAGTTCCTGCAAGGGAACTTGCTCGCTCCGCGCAAACACCCAACTCTGTGCTTCTGTGGAGGCAAATCTCCGGCAGCGGATCTGACTCCCTCCCGCTGCCACAGGGCCCCTCCTGAAGTGGATCACCTAAGGAGAAGCGAGCTAAGCCTGCCCCTCCTGCCCCCGTGCACCTTGCCTACCCACCCCAGCTAATACGCCAGATCCCCAGCACCACAAGCCTGGCAGCGTGCAAGTATCCCAGACGGGCCATGCCACCCCACAGTGAATCCCGCCCCTAAGACAGGGGAAGAGAAGGCACACACCAGTCTGACTGTGGCCCCAGCGGTGGGCTGGGGGCAGACATCAGGTTGGACTGCGGCTCCGCCCACCAAATCCAGTTATACACCACAGCACAGGGGAAGTGCCCTGCAGGTCCTCACCACTCCAGGGACTATCCAAAATGACCAAACGGAAGAATTCCCCTCAGAAGAATCTCCAGGAAATAACAACAGCTAATGAACTGATCAAAAAGGATTTAAATAATATAACAGAAAGTGAATTTAGAATAATAGTCATAAAATTAATCGCTGGGCTTGAAAACAGTATAGAGGACAGCAGAGAATCTCTTGCCACAGAGATCAAGGGACTAAGGAACAGTCACGAGGAACTGAAAAGCGCTTTAAAAGAAATGCAAAACAAAATGGAAACGACGACGGCTCGGATTGAAGAGGCAGAGGAGAGAATAAGTGAACTAGAAGATAAAGTTATGGAAAAAGAGGAAGCTGAGAGAAAGAGAGATAAAAAAATCCAGGAGTATGAGGGGAAAATTAGAGAACTAAGTGATACACTAAAAAGAAATAATATACGCATAATTGGTATCCCAGAGGAGGAAGACAGAGGGAAAGGTGCTGAAGGGGTACTTGAAGAAATTATAGTTGAGAACTTCCCTGAACTGGGGAAGGAAAAAGGCATTGAAATCCAAGAGGCACAGAGAACTCCCTTCAGACGGAACTTGAATCGATCTTCTGCACGACATATCATAGTGAAACTGGCAAAATACAAGGATAAAGAGAAAATTCTGAAAGCAGCAAGGGATAAATGTGCCCTCACATATAAAGGGAGACCTATAAGACTCGTGACTGATCTCTCTTTTGAAACTTGGCAGGCCAGAAAGGCTTGGTACGATATCTTCAGTGTGCTAAACAGAAAAAATATGCAGCCGAGAATCCTTTATCCAGCAAGTCTGTCATTTAGAATGGAAGGAGAGATAAAGGTCTTCCCAAACAAACAAAAACTGAAGGAATTCGTCACCACTAAACCAGCCCTACAAGAGATCCTAAGGGGGATCCTGTGAGACAAAGTACCAGAGACATCGCTACAAGCATAAAACATACAGACATCACAATGACTCTAAACCCGTATCTTTCTATAATAACACTGAATGTAAATGGACTAAATGCGCCAACCAAAAGACATAGGGTATCAGAATGGATAAAAAAACAAGACCCATCTATTTGCTGTCTACAAGAGACTCATTTTAGATCTGAGGACACCTTTAGATTGAGAGTGAGGGGATGGAGAACTATCTATCATGCTCCTGGAAGCCAAAAGAAAGCTGGAGTAGCCATACTTATATCAGACAAACTAGACTTTAAATTAAAGTCTGTAACAAGAGATGAAGAAGGGCATTATATAATAATTACAGGTTCTATCCATCAGGAAGAGCTAACAATTATAAATGTCTATGCGCCGAATACCGGAGCCCCCAAATATATAAAACAATTACTCATAAACATGACCAACCTTATTGATAAGAATGTGGTCATTGCAGGGGACTTTAACACCCCACTTACAGAAATGGATAGATCATCTAGACACACAGTCAATAAAGAAACAAGGGCCCTGAATGATACATTGGATCAGATGGACTTGACAGATATATTTAGAACTCTGCATCCCAAAGCAACAGAATATACTTTCTTCTCGAGTGCACATGGAACATTCTCCAAGATAGATCATATACTGGGTCACAAAACAGCCCTTCATAAGTTTACAAGAATTGAAATTATACCATGCATACTTTCAGACCACAATGCTATGAAGCTTGAAATCAACCACAGGAAAAAGTCTGGAAAACCTCCAAAAGCATGGAGGTTAAAGAACACCCTACTAACGAATGAGTGGGTCAACCAGGCAATTAGAGAAGAAATTAAAATATATATGGAAACAAACGGAAATGAAAATACAACAATCCAAATGCTTTGGGATGCCGCGAAGGCAGTCCTGAGAGGAAAATAAATTGCAATCCAGGCCTGTCTCAAGAAACAAGAAAAATCCCAAATACAAAATCTAAGAGCACACCTAAAGGAAATAGAAGCAGAACAGCAAAGGCAGCCTGAACCCAGCAGAAGAGAAATAATAAAGATCAGAGCAGAAATAATATAGAACCTAAAAAACTGTAGAGCAGATCAACAAAACCAAGAGTTGGTTTTTTAAAAAAATAAAATTGACAAACATCTAGCCAGGCTTCTCAAAAAGAAAAGGGACATGACCCAAATAGATAAAACCATGAATGAAAATGGAATTATTACAACCAATCCCTCAGAGATACCAACAATTATCAGGGAATACTATGAAAAATTATATGCCAGCAAATTGGACAACCTGGAAGAAATGGACAAATTCCTAAACACCCACACTCTTCCAAAACTCAATCAGGAGGAAATAGAAAGCTTGAACAGACCCATAACCAGCGAAGAAATTGACTCTGTTATCAAAAATCTCCCAATAAGAGTCCAGGACCAGATGGTTTCCCAGGGGAGTTCTACCAGACGTTTAAAGCAGAGATAATACCTATCCTTCTCAAGCTATTCCAAGAAATAAAAAGGTAAGGAAAACTTCCAGACTCATTCTATGAAGCCAGTATTACTTTGATTCTTAAACCAGACAGAGACCCAGTAAAAAAAGACAACTACAGGCCAATATCCCTGATGAATATGGATGCAAAAATTCTCAATAAGATACTAGCAAATCGAATTCAATGGCATATAAAAAGAATTATTCACCATGATCAAGTGGGATTCATTCCTGGGATGCAGGGCTGGTTCAACATTCACAAATCAATCAACGTGATACATCACATTAACAAAAAAAAAAAAGAGAAGAACCATATGATCCTGTCAATCGATGCAGAAAAGGCCTTTGACAAAATCCAGCACCCTTTCTTAATAAAAACCCTTGAGAAAGTCGGGATAGAAGGAACATACTTAAAGATCATAAAAGCCATTTATGAAAAGCCCACAGCTAACATCATCCTCAACGGGGAAAAACTGAGAGCTTTTTCCCTGAGACCAGGAACACGACAGGGATGCCCACTATCACCGCGGTTGTTTAACATAGTGCTGGAAGTTCTAGCATCAGCAATCAGACAACAAAAGGAAATGAAAGGCATCAAAATTGAGAAAGATGAAGTCAAGCTTTCGCTTTTTGCAGATGTCATGATATTATACATGGAAAATCCAATAGATCCACCAAAAGTCTGCTAGAACTGATACATGAATTCAGCAAAGTTGCAGGATACCAAATCAATGTACAGAAGTCAATTTCATGCTTATACACTAATAATGAAGCAACAGAAAGACAAATAAAGACATTGTTCCCATTCACAATCGCACCAAGAGGCATAAAATACCTAGGAATAAATCTAACCAAAGATGTAAAAGATCTGTATGCTGAAAACTATAGAAAGCTTATGAAGGTAATTGAAGAAGATATAAAGAAATGGAAAGACATTCCTTGCTCATGGGTTGGAAGAATAAATATAGTCAAAATGTCAATACTACCCAAAGCTATCTACACATTCAATGCAATCCCACTCAAAATTGCACCAGCATTCTTCTCGAAACTAGAACAAGCAATCCTAAAATTCCTATGGAACCACAAAAGGCCCCGAATAGCCAAAGTAATTTTGAAGAAGAAGACCAAAGCAGGAGGCATCACAATCCCAGACTTTCGCCTCTACTACCAAGCTGTAATCATCAAGACAGCATGGTATTGGCATAAAAACAGACCAATGGAATGGAATAGAAACCCCAGAACCAGACCCACAAACGTATGGTGAACTCATCTTAGACAAAGCAGGAAAGAACATCCAATGGAAAAAAGTCTCTTTAACAAATGGTGCTGGAAGAACTGGACAGAGACATGCAGAAGGTTGGAAATAGACCACTTTCTCACACCATTCACAAAAATAAACTCAAAATGGATAAAGGACCTGAATGTGAGACAGGAAACCATCAAAACCTTAGAGGAGAAGGCAGGAAAAGCCTCTCTGACCTCAGTCGTAGCAATCTCTTACTCGGCACATCCCCAAAGGCAAGGGAATTAAAAGCAAAAGTGAATTACTGGGACCTTATGAAGATAAAAAGCTTCTCTGCACAGCAAAGGAAACAACCAACAAAACTAAAAGGCAACCAACGGAATGGGAAAAGAGATTGGCAAATGACATATCGGACAAAAGGCTAGTATCCAAAATCTATAAAGAGCTCACCAAACTCCACACCCGAAAAACAAATAACCCAGTGAAGAATTGGGCAGAAAACATGAATAGACACTTCTCTAAAGAAGACATCCGGATGGCCAACAGGCACATGAAAAGATGTTCAACGTCGCTCCTTATCAGGGAAATACAAATCAAAACCGCACTCAGATATGACGTCACGCCAGTCAGAGGGGCCAAAATGAACAAATCAGGAGACTATAGATGCTGGAGAGGATGTGAAGAAACGGGAACCCTCTTGCACTGTTGGTGGGAATGCAAATTGGTCAGCCGCTCTGGAAAGCAGTGTGGAGGTTCCTCAGAAAATTAAAAATAGACCTACCCTATGACCCAGCAATAGCACTGCTAGGAATTTATCCAAGGGATACAGGAGTACTGATGCATAGGGGCACTTGTACCCCAATGTTTACAGCAGCACTCTCAACAATAGCCAAAATATGGAAAGAGCCTAAATGTCCATCAACTGATGAATGGATAAAGAAATTGTGGTTTATATACACAATGGATACTACATGGCAATGAGAAAAAATGAAATATGGCCTTTTGTAGCAACGTGAATGGAACTGGAGAGTGTGATGCTAAGTGAAATAAGCCATACAGAGAAAGACAGATACCATATGGTTTCACTCTTATGTGGATCCTGAGAAACGTAATAGAAACCCGTGGGGGAGGGGAAGGAAAAAAAAAAAAGAGTTTAGAGTGGAAGAGAGCCAAAGCATAAGAGACTGTTAAAAACTGAGAACAAACTGAGGGTTGATGGGGGGTGGGAGGGAGGGGAGGGTGGGTGATGTGTATTGAGGAGGGAACCTTTTGGGATGAGCACTGGGTGTTGTATGGAAACCAATTAGACAGTAAATTTCATACATTAAAAAAAATAAATAAATAAAAGGAAGAATAAATATTGTTAAAATGTTAATACTACCCAAAGATATGTACACATTCAATGTAATCCCAATCAATATTGCACCAGCATTCTTCTCGAAGCTAGAACAACCAATCCTAAAATTTTATGGACCCACAAAAGACCCTGAATAGCCAAAGTAATTTTGAAGAGGACCAAAGTGGGAGGCATCACAGTCCCAGACTTTAGCCTCTACTACAAACCTGTAATCATCATGACTGCATGGTATTGGCACCAAAATAGACACATAGACCAAAGGAATAAAATAGAAACCCCAGAATTAGACCCACAAAAGGATGGCCAACTCATCTTTGACCAAGCAAGAAAGAATATCCAATGGAAAAAAGACAGTGTCTTTAACAAACGGTGCTGGGAGAACTGCACAGCAACATGCAGAAAGATGAAACTAGACCACTTTCTTACACCATTCACAAGAACAAACTCAAAATGGATAAAAGACCTGAATGTGAGACAGGAAAGCATCAAAACCCTAGAGGAGAAAGCAGGAAAAAACCTCTCTGACCTCAGCCACAGCAATTTTTTACTTGACACATCGCCAAAGGCAAGGGAATTAAAAGCAAAAAGGAACTATTGGGATCTTATGAAGATAAAAAGCTTCTGCACTGCCAAGGAAACAATCAACAAATCTAAAAGGCAACCAACGGAATGGGAAAAGAGATTGGCAAATGACATATCGGACAAAGGGCTAGTATCCAAAATCTATAAAGAGCTCACCAAACTCCACACCCGAAAAACAAATAATCCAATGAAGAAATGGACAGAAAGCATGAATAGACACTTCTCTAAAGAAGACATCCAGATGGCCAACAGGCACGTGAAAAGATGCTCAACGTCGCTCCTCATCAGGGAAATACAAATCAAAACCACACTCAGATATGACGTCACGCCAGTCAGAGTGGCTAAAATGAACAAATCAGGAGACTATAGATGCTGGCGAGGATGTGGAGAAACAGGAACCCCTTGCACTGCTGGGGGGAATGAATCCTGGTGTAGCCGCTCTGGAAAACAGTGTGGAGGCTCCTCAGAAAATTAAAAATAGAATTACGCTATGACCAAGCAATAGCACTGCTAGGAATTTACCCAAGGGATACGGGAGTGCTGATGCATAGGGGCACTTGTACCCCAATGTTTATAGCAGCACTTTCAACAATAGCCAAATTATGGAAAGACCCTAAACGTCCATCAACTGTTGAATGGCTAAAGCAATTGTGGTTTATATACACAATGGAATACTACGTGACAATGAGAAAGGATGAAATATGGCCTTTTGTAGCAACGTGGATGCAACTGGAGAGTGTGATGCTAAGTGAAATAAGTCTTAAAGAGAAAGACTGATACCATATGTTTTCACTCTTATGTGGATCCTGAGAAACTTAACAGAAGACCATGTGGGAGGGGAAGGGGAAAAAAAGTTACAGAGAGGGAATGAGGCAAACCATGTGAGACTCTTAAAAACTGAGAACAAAAAACTGAGGTTTGATGGGGGGTGGCAGGGAGGGGAGAGTGGGTGATGGGTGTTGAGGAGAGCACCTCTTGGGATAAGCACTGGGTGTTGTATGGAAACCAGTTTGACAATAAATTTCATATTAAAAAAGATAATAATAATAAAAAGTTCTCGAGATAGTGTCTCAGCGGATTTTCAGGGATTATGGAAAATCACTACACATCTGGCACCAGGCTTCGTCCTCAACGACCTTGCGCCACTACCAGTGAATGTGGCTGACTTCCGGGGTCTGCTGGGACCAGGTGGCTCCAACAGTCTCTACCAAATGTCCTTGCAGCAGTGGAATTGCTTTTCCCCATGTGGCCCGAGGACCTCCCAGACCCCACTCTGCTCCTGGGGATTCGCCCTTCCCATCGGAGCACCACCAGGTATGGAGCTGCAGAGTTGCAGACTTTGTGCTTCCCTTGTTTACAGTCTTAATGGAATTTAAACCCTCTCCTTTCTCTTTTTTTAGTTTAGTCCCTGTGGCTGTTTCCAATTTTCCACTTTCTCTCCAGCTGCTTTGGGGGAGGGGTGCTTTTCCTGTATTTTACTCCCCACCCCCCGCCCCGTCTCTGTCCTCTCTCCACCCGCAAAACACCTCCCTTCCCAAGGCTTCTCACTCCCCAAGTTCACCTCTCTGTGCCACGTACCTGCTGAATTCTGGGTGCAGGTTGTGCAGATTGTTGTGTTAATCCTCCAGTCAGTTTTCTAGGTGTGTGGGATGGTTCAGTGTTGGTCTGGCTGTATTTCATGGACATGAGACACACAAAAAACTTCCATGCTGTTCTGCCATCTTCTGTCCTAAGAAACTCTTAATTAACCTGAGGTTGAATTTTTTTCTCCCATGCAGTCTTCTAAAACCTGTAAGTTTACATTGAATTCTACACTCCAAGGCAAGTTAATCTTTTTTAGATGGCTTGAATTCCTTCCTTTAAGTTTTTGCATATAAGTGTCTAATGATTCCCGTATCACTTGCTGAAAGCAACATTGTCCTATTGAAATATCATTGGCGCTTTTGCCAAAAGTCAATTGACACTTTATTTGTCAATCTATTTCTAAACTCTCTATGCTGTTCCATTGATCTGAGTAACTATCTTCTTTCATCAGTTTCTTTTATCTTAAGTAGGGTTCATGCTCAGCGTGGAGCCCAGTGTGGGGCTGGAACTCATGAACCTGAGATATGACATGAGCTGAGATCGAGTCAGACACTTAACCCACTGAGCTACCCAGGTGTCCTACAGATATCTTGATTATTGTGCCCTTGTGCTAGTCTTCAAGTATCGTAATTTGTGTTCTCCTACTTTGTTCTTTCTCCAGTTTCCATTGACTTTTTTTTTTAAAAGTTCAGGTAGTGACCATATTTAATTAGAATTAGAATACCCAGTTAAAGGAATCTGGGCTCCTTGCAGAAATAGTTGATTATAAGTCAGAGGTAGGACACATGCAAGGTGAGCCTGGAACATGTGTACTGCTAGAAAAGAGGGGACTACTTAACATAATGTGGGATGGTCAAACGGATCGAGAGACCAGACGAACGAATTCCCAATGGCTAAAGCAACAGCAATTTAAGCAACAAAATAAATAACAAAATAAATAAAGTGCCATTGTACTATAAACCAAAATAAAAAATAAATATCCATCAGCCCATACCAGGATAAAAGAATTGATCAAATAAATACATGGGGGCAATGAGACAAAATTTGCATGCAGAATTCCAAATACAGCTCCAGGTATCATTCTACTCCTGCTTCAAGGAGACGGGTATAACTCCTCGCTCTCTAAGTACGCACTGCACATAATGATTTCCTTCCAAAAACTCATTACAGAATCATATGGAAGGGAAAACAAAGAATAACTTTACAATGGAACACTTGGCAAATAGTACCGGACTGAAGAAAGTTATCATCAACAGTGACAGGCCATATTCATAGCATGCGCTCTTGATATAATAATGTGATAAAAGTGACTCTGGGCCTGTGTGGGCTTCCTCCCCAAATATATGATCCCGGTCTACGCATGAGAAAAATACCAGACCAATCTCAACTGAAGGATATATTTTTTTAAGTACCTAGAAAGTCCTCCTCAAAACTATTCACATCACCAAGAACAAGGAAAATCTGTAACACCCAGGGGGAACTTAAGAACACATGACAGCTAACTGTGCTGTGGTAACACGGATGGGATCCTGGAATAGAAAATCTGAGTAAAGTATGCATGTTAAATCATAGATATATCACTTTTGTTTCTGAATTGTAACAAATATACACTATTAAGATAGCATGTTGATATAAGAGTACAGTGTATTTGGGAACTCTGTACTATCTTTGCATTTTCTTTCTGTACATTTAAAATTGTCCTAAAAATAACCTGTATTTAAAAAAGTAAAATCAGCATGTAGGTGACGACCAAAAAGGAAAAAATCTTACTTGGTTTTGGATTTGAATTGATTTAATCTTAGATCAACTTGGAGATATCACCATTTTGAAGCCTCCCATCTCGGACCATAGATAGTAGAGTTATCAACTTACTTGTCTTAATTTCTCTTATGAGTATTTCATAATTTTCAGCACATAGATGGTACATACATTTTGGCACATATACACTATTAATTTACTGTGATACTGCAACCAAATCAACATGAGTTTGCTCCTTGGTGAGTCACAGAAAGGAACTACACCATGTGAGTTGTCACAAAAAGGAAACTTTATTTGCAGCAAATGAGGAGATCGTGGGGAGTAACTTCCAAAGCCATGACTCCCGAAGCAGCGGTGAATAGGTTCCTTTTTTCATGTGAAAAAATGTTTAATGTTTTTTATTTTTGAAAGAGAGAGAAAGCAGAGTGTAACCAGGGGCGGGAGGGGCAGAGAGCGAGAGGGAGACACAGAACTCGAAGCAGGCTCTAGGCTCCGAGCTGTCAGCAGAGAGCCCTACTAGGAGCTCGAATTCACAATTCATGAGATCATGACCTGAGCCAAAGCGGGACGCTCGGCAGACTGAGCCACCCGGGTGCCCCTCCTTTTTTTTTTTTTTTTTTTTTTTTTTTTTTTTTTTTTTTTTTTGAATTAGGATGAAAAAGAGGATCCACCTCGCCATAGATAGAGGAGGACATGACGTGAAACATGCAACTTAAGCAAACAGGTCTCCACGCACACTGTGTGCTGTGTAAGTAAGGCTTGTGATAAGGCTCCTGCTCCTCCCTGGTTCGAGATTTTAGAATTATAATGAGGTAAAGGTATCATCAATCACTCTAGAGGTCACTCCATGGTCCAACTGAGCATGTGTGAGTCAGGATGACACTCAAACTGTCCCCGGGGGATCTGGGCAGGTTGAAGCTTTTGTCAAGAGAATCACTAATGTTTGAGGGATGCTATTGCTTTCCACTTGCCAGACTTAAGAGAGACACTGGCAAGAGGATTTGCTTAAGGAAAAATGTGGGAAAAAGGTGGGGGAGTCTAAGGTGGTAGGCAGTAAAGGTCACATCTTGGGGTCTAGCAGGTGACAATACTAACGTAAATGATATTTTTGTTTATTTCAATTTCCAAAAGCTTATTTTTAGCACATAGACACATTACTGAATTTTAACATACTGTCCTTGATCTGGAAACTTATGTCTTTGCAACTGGAGGTCGTTCCCTTTTGCATTCCAATCTGTATCACTTTTTTATTTCTTGCATATCGAACTGAAATGGACTCCCTTGGGATGGTGAAGAGGTGTGATGAGTCCAGATATCTTTGCTTCTTTACCGGTGTTAAGGGAAAGCACTCAATCTGTCGCTGCTGAGTAGATTACTAACTGGAGGGTTTGTTTCTTTCTAATGTCATTATCATATGGAGGAAAACCTCACTTACTCCTACTTTACTTATTCCTAGTTTACTGAGACCATTTGTCATGAAATGATGGCGACTTTGAGGTGCTTTATCTGCATCTACTAAGGCTATCATGTGGCTTTCCTTCCTCAGCCTATCAATCAAGTAAATCACCCCAATTCATTAATCTTTCACATGTGGAATAAACCCACTCCATCGTGATATATAATCTTCTCAATAAATTGCTCCATGCAATTCGATGTGCAACTATTTGTTAGGAATTTTTGCTTGTTTTGTGCACATGGGCTGTGGATTCTTGGCTATCTGGTTTCACTATCCAAGTAACACTGGCCTCACAGAATAATTTGGAACATTTTCAATTTTCTTCTGTCTCCTGGATCACTTTTTTTTCCCTTTTAAATTTGACTCTTTATTCAGTAAATATTTACAGAATTCACCAGCGAACCCATCTGAGGTTCTCTCTGGAGTGTTTTAACTACAAATTGAATAACTCATTTTAGATATACAACGAGTTCAAGTTTTCAAATTCTTCTTAAGTGTGTTTTGAAAGATCAATTCTTTCAAGAAATCAATGCCTTTCAGGTTTTAGAATTCAATGGCAAAAAATTCTTCATCATGTTCCCTTATAATCATCAGTAAATCCTTCAATGTCTGTAATAATGCTGCTCATTCATGTTTCAATTTGGTCATTTAGGCCTATTCTTGATCGGTCCAGCTGGAGGTTTATCACTGTGGTCGGCCTTTTCAAAACTCACTGCTACATTTATTTTATTATTTCTTTTATTTCCAACTTCACTGATTTCTGCATTTCATTTTATGATTTCCACCTTAATTTGATTTGGGTTTTATTTCTTTTCCTCATTCTACTTTCTCAAGGGAGAAGTTGTGATTGTTGATTGAAAACGTGCTTCCCATGGAAGCATTCTCCCTGTAAACACTGATTGAACTCAGCCTCCACATATTTTGATCTCTTGGTGATTTGCTTTCATCCAGTTCAAACTATGCCAAATTTATCCTTTAAAACAAACAACGGCAGGGACACCTGGGTGGCTCAGTCTGTTGAGCGTCCGACTTTGGCTCAGGTCACGATCTTGCGGTCTGTGAGTTCGAGCCCCGCGTCAGGCTCTCTGCTGACTGCTCAGAGCCTGGAGCCTGTTTCACATTCTGTGTCTCCCTCTCTCTCTGACCCTCCCCCGTTCATGCTCTGTCTCTCTCTGTCTCAAAAATAAATAAACGTTAAAAAAAAACAAATAAAAAAATGGCAAAAACATTTTTTAAAGTTTCTCATGACTTTCTCTGAGGCGAGGAAGAATTTAGTCCAACAAAGTAAACTAAAGAGTTTCAAATGGAGCTTGACCTTGCCACCTCACGTTTAAACTTCTCGCCTCCAAAATCATGAAAAAATAAATGTATGTTGTCCAAAGACACCCAGGTTGTGGTAGTTGTCATGGCAGCCCAAGGGGTCACTACAACACCCTGTAACCAGCACCCAGATTAGTAAACTCCATAATATCAGCACCTGAGAAATGCACCTTGGACATGGTTTCTTTCCAAGCATAACGTTGCACCATGGTAAAGACTAGTCATTTCCCATTACTATTCGTTTTAGGAATAAATCCATGTGGCAGGAAATTTTGTCCCTATTTCTAATAGCATAGGTTAGACTTACCTGGTGTAGAACCTTATAAATAACTGGAACGTTACAGGAGGAGCGATTTTGTGTCTGGGGTTTTTTTGCTCAAACTTACGTTTGTGATATTAATCCATAAAGACACAAACAGACACTTTAAATGAAAGGAAATACCATAAACAAATGCTCAGAGACACAAATAACAGGACATCGTAAATTGAAGTGAATCAAATAAACATTTTTATAATTGGTGAAGATTTTATTGGCAAAATCAAACAGACTGATAACACGTTGCGGTGGTAACCAAGAGAGGAAGCAGGAATTCTTGAATGCTGCTGACTGCAGATAGAGATGTAGAGCATCTATTGTAAATTCAACGTCTATGCAATTTCATGTGGACATATTTTTGACATAGAAATGACACTGCTAGACATTTACCCTATGTATACGCTCTATGGCAAGTAATACAGTATTAAGTGCTTTCATTCACACAATTCTAAAATTCTGGGACAAACCTAAACGTCCACTGGAAATAAAACATTTATCAGTGTGACATTTGCAGAAATTTATACAAAGTAATGCAGCTACCTATGTACTGATATGGAACACACGTGTGGTACATTTTCAACAGAAACATAAAGGATCGTTACTGTCGTTTGTAGCCACATAAGATTTTGTTTAGCAGACGGCCTGTGTATACTTGTACTTTACTAGAATACCTCTGGAATACTATATAAACCAGTTACATGTGTACCTTTGAGGTGGCAACTAGGTGAATACAGCACAAGATGGGTTGAGAAGATGTGTTCATCGTTTAGGACCTCTTACACTGTGAACATTGCAAATGTATTCACTACCTATTTAAATCAAGATCATTTAGTTATATTCTAAATGTAAAGTCTTACACTGAAACTTTTTTCACATTCTCTGGTGGAATGATTCTTGAAATTTCAAAAAAAAAAAAAAAGGTTCATTTTTGGATGGATGATTTTACTATTTCTAAAACTTACTCTTTTATCCATGCTGAAGGATATTTGAAAGATTATAATCCTTCATACGCCATGCATAGTTGACTAATTTGAGAGAATACCCTGTATTTTTCCTTACAGCTGTTAAAGAATGAAAATAGTGAACACTTGATCACAGCACTTTAATTATCAGGGCCAGAGAACTCCTTTTCACAAATGTACGGAAACGGTTACTACAGTCAACAGTATAAATTGTTGATGGTCTCATGTGTCCACATTTCACAGGAGATAAGCTCTGTTGGAAATTCCTGCACCAGAAAATTAATTCATTTCAGAAAGACATTTCTCAGGCAAAATTTATCACAAATTGAAAACATATGTGCACTTATTTCAATGGCCTTACAAATGTTGAGAGGGTCATATAGCGTTAAGATTAGGAAGCGTAATTGTATCTAAACCTAATTAAATGTTACCAATGGACCATTGGAACTAGTGAAGAAGTACAAAGGGTAGTATAGACTGGAAGGTC